>NC_056741.1:82070831-82083331 GCF_019279795.1 Protopterus annectens
AGAGAATCTCTTGCTGTGAGGTGACAATGTTAATCGCTGCACCACTGCACCACCCAAAAGACTAAAGACTGTCAACTAAACATGCACATTTACAAATCTGACAAAAAGGAATGGAGAGAGAGAGAGAGAGACAGAGAAGTGATAAAAGACACTTCAACCACAATGAAGAAATGGAGTCAGTGTACTGTTCACAATGTCATCAGTGTTTAATGGCACCAGCTATTTGCTATTTCCTGGAATATCTGCTTAACAGACTTTATTTTTTCCACAAGCTCCTGCTTTGCTAAACCCAGGTCTCCGGCTTTTTATTCATATTATTCTTGTTCCTTTGGTAATATAATTTTTTACTTTCAGTAACTTTGTGTTAAGTAAAGTGCATTACTGATATCCTGCTGATAAGTTTATGGTTTATTGCTTGTCGTTGATGTTAGCCAGAAGCACTCTTCTCAGTATCTACAATGTGCCTAGAATGACCTCCTTCTGCAGTTCATACAGGGTTACATGGCTGTTAATAGAACACTGCTTATGCCTTGTCTAATCAAATTATATAAATGGATTTATATCTGTTGACAAAATAACTTCATTTTCTTCATAGAGTAATATTTTGGCTTTCAGAACATCAGTAGATAGCTACTGGTTATTCAAAATATAGTAACTTGGTTATGCCATCAGTTAAAAAGGTGTTATGGACATTATACAAAATACAATGTGAGTAACCATATTCTGTTGTGAAGATATTAAATTATACCTGAACTTGTGGCTTCCTATGTACCCCCATATATTTACTTACTGTAATGTGCAGTTTAGTTATGTTGGGGAGCTTTGTATCCAAAAGATTCCACTGAAAATTGACTCTGTCTCTGTCCAGCTGGATAACCATGTCAGAAGAAGAAAACATCACTGTTCATTTACACAAAATCCATCAAATCACCTCAGCTGTCATCTTTGTCTAGAGTATAGTTTATTCTGCTCTGGTATGCTTCAGATTACATAATAATATACTGCCAAATTCAGTTGTAGCACTGCTTGTTATTTCACCGGAGCTATCAAATTGTATAAAGGACACTACCTGAGCTATCAAATTGTATAAAGGACACTACCGGAGCTATCAAATTGTATAAAGGACACTTTATGGACATGCACAAGTTCATAGGTTCATAGGTTCATAAGTAGGTACTAGGCTATCTGCCCGAGGGCATTTATAAGCCTAGTCAGAGTTTGTCGGCTTTCGCCACCCCATTGATTAATTAACTGATCCTCTGTCAAGCAGAGCCAATGAAGTGATCCCAGGGGTGTATTTTCTGTTACCCATCCACTCATCAAGCTTTCTCTTGAAAAGTGTTAGTGAGGGGCTCTGCCTGATGTAATTTGGAATTTTGTTCCAAAGCATGGGGAGTCTGTGACAGGAATCTATCCCTCCAGCATGTTCTATTTATTGTTGTGGTGAGGTTTAGCTCACTAGAGCTTGTGGCTCGCAGTGACTTGGATTTCTTTAGGTGGAGCATGTCCATCAGTTCTGAGTTGGACATGGCTTTCTAAGTCAGGCAGAGATCACCTCTGAGTAAGCGATATGCCACTGAGTACAGCCAGAGTTTTTTCAGTCGGGCTGCATAGGACATATGTTTGAGACCAGTAATCTTCTTGGTGAGGTACTTTTTTGGCCTTTCCAGCTGTTGGAAGTGTCTTGTGAGGTACATCCCAAATGGGGCATTGTACTCTATGATGGGTCTAATGAGTGATGAGTAGAGGGCACTATAACCTCTTTATTTCTAGATGCGAATCCTTTAGTAATTAGATGGGCCACATAGAAGGATTTCCTAACTACTTTGGCAATATGACTGTCAAAGGAGAGATTACTATCTACCTGGGTCCCCAGATCTCTTATTACCTTTTCTGTATTAAGGGCGCTGCCACCTATGTGGTAATTCATGGGTGTTTTGTTTTTCCCAAACGGGATGACTATGCATTTTTTGGCATTTAGCTTCAGGCCATGACTTTGACACCAGGTGTCCGACTCAGTACGGCTCTTTTGGGGGATGTCCATGTCAGCCAGAGAGTCAATTATGGCTCCCAGTTTGCAGTCATCAGCGAACTTGGTTAGCCATAGTTCTCCTGTGTTTTCCTGTACTTCTGAGAAGTATATGCCGAACAGTAGGGGTCCCAGGACTGAGCCTTGTGGGATACCACTTGTGACTGGTTTAGAGTCGGACCTGGAGCCCGTTATTCTTATTGTGTGAGTTCTGTCTGTAAGCCAGTTGGCAACCCATCTCGTGACATAGGGGTTTATGTTCAGGCTGGTGCATTTTTCTGTAATACCCGAGTGGGGAATGATGTCGAAAGCCTTGGTGAGGTCAAGGTAGGCTGTGTGAACCACCTTTCCCTCATCTATGGGCTTGGTGACTGTCTCAAAGAAGTCAACCAGGTTTAGTAGGCATGATCTGCCCTTAACAAAGCTGAACTTGGTCGGGTCAAGTGTTTGGAGGTTCCCAATGTCTTTGTTAATGAGTTCCATGATGATGCACTCCATAGCCTTGCAGACCAAGCTAGTCAGGTTTATGGGGCGATAGTTACCAGGGTCAGTTGTGGCCCTTCCTTTGTGGAGTGGAATAACCATTGCTGTGCACCATTCTATGGGCATGTAGCCTGTGGAGAGGCTGAGGTTGAACAGCATGTTTAGGTGGGGGGTTAGTTCATTCTGTAGTTCATGCAAGACACAGCCTAGGACACCATCTGGTCCCATTGACGTTGTGTTTTTGGCTTTTGAAAGGGCTGTTTTCACCTGTGCGTCTGTGATTTTTTGGGACACTACACTTTTCCGGTATTGTTGTGGGCCCTTTTGGAGGTGAGAGGGGGGTGAGGTTTGCACTGAATCTATCTGCCAGGATGTTGGCAATATCAGTGGGTTCAGTATATGTTGTGCTATTTTGCACTAGTTCAGTGCATATGTGTGAGTTGCCACTTAGATTCTTAACATAGCTAAAGAAGGCTTTGTGGTTATCTTTTGAATTCTTGGCTATTTTTCTTTCGAAGTTAGCCTTGGATGATTTCATGAGGGACCTCAGTTTCTTACTGATACTGATCAGGGATGTCTTTCCTTCTTGGGATTTGCTTTTTTTCTGAACTAGTTTCCTCCTCCTATTGTATAGCCTGTTTATGGCAGGGGTCCCCCAAACTGGTTTCCTTCTCTTAGAGGAGTGAGTCTTGGTTTTGCTAGAGATGGCATGATCCATGCATCCTTGTAGGTGCTCATAGAGTGCATTTGTAAAGGCTTCTGCATCTTGTGCAGCATTATCCTTTAGCGTGGGGGATATGAAACTTACCACCTCTGTCTTAAGTAAGGTGATGTTTGCTTTAGAAAATTTTTTACTGTAGTTTCCTTAGTTGGGGTGGTGGTGGAGTGTGGACATCCAGAGTGATTAGTTTATGGTCTGATCTAATCAGTGACGGGTTGACCTCCGGTGTGGAACACCTGTCGCCCATGTTGGTGATGACCAGGTCCAATCTGTTTTCACCTTTGGTAGGGGAGTTTACCAGCTGATCCATTGCATTTGAGTTGATGAATTCCAGGAAGCGTTGGGCCTGGGAATTTGTACTCGAGTAGTTTTCCCAGTGAATGGTAGGGTAATTGAAATCCTCCAATATCAGGATATTTGATAGGACCTGCATGTTTTCCAGTGTCTCCAGAAAGTTGGAGTGGTTCACCATTCACTTCAGTCAACAAAGGCCAGTGCAGGAAGAAACTTCTCTTTCCCCGAGACACACTTACTTCAGATTTTATAACATTTTGTACTGGGTAGAGGAGATATACACATACCATAATGGATGTGGTAGCCATGTCCTAAAAAGATATATTTGTAAACAGTTTAAGCACCATTTGTAGTACCCTCTTTCACTCAAAATGACATTCAGCTTTTTTATTCTTTACCAAATTGCTGTAGAGCCTTAATTAAATTATAATAGTACTGGAGTAATTCAGTTTGGGGTACAATTTATTTAGAGCCTTAATTTAATTATAATAGTACTGGAGTAATTCAGTTTGGGGTACAACTTATTTAGACCCTTAATTAAATGTATAATAGCACTGGAGTAATTCAGTTTGGGGTGCAATTTATTTAGACCCTTAATTAAATGTATAATAGTACCGGAGTAATTCATTTTGGGGTGCAATTTATTTAGACCCTTAATTAAATGTATAATAGTACTGGAGTAATTCAGTTTGGGGTGCAATTTATTTAGACCCTTAATTAAATGTATAATAGTACTGGAGTAATTCAGTTTGGGGTGCAATTTATTTAGACCCTTAATTAAATGTATAATAGTACTGGAGTAATTCATTTTGGGGTACAATTTATTTAGACCCTTAATTAAATGTATAATTGTACTGGAGTAATTCAGTTTGGGGTGAAATTTATTTAGACCCTTAATTAAATGTATAATAGTACTGGAGTAATTCAGTTTGGGGTGCAATTTATTTAGACCCTTAATTAAATGTATAATAGTCTGGAGTAATTCAGTTTTTGGGGTACAATTTCTTTATTCCTGAAATGAAAATAAGAGCAAATATCTTTCCTTTGGAATATTTTTCCTCTCCCCTTTCTTTCATTCTGAAAGATGTCCCACTGCCCCACATCCTTAATGGTTTGCTGGCACTCCAGTCAACCCCTGGTCCAATGCTCAAATTTTAGCCAGGGCATTAAGGATCTTAATGGCATCCTGGGGTGGTTGTGCTGTCCAACATCCATCTGGAGGATTTTTTACTTTTCGAACTAGCATTTTTCTTTCCCGCCTCCCTTTTACAGACCTCATGGTTCCATCTGAGGGGTGGGTGTACAACTGAGATGGGTGGTATATTGCCCTATCTCTGAGGCAGCTCAGCCATGTCTCCACCCTTTTCCTTATTGGACCATACCTCCCAGCTGTGACATCCCTAGTGTCCATCAGGGATCATCACAGTGGATGCCCATAAGTCTTCCCACTCTCACAGTGATGGTAACATCCATCCTTCCCTACCTCGCCATCAGTCACCAAAGCTGTTAATCAAACCTGGGTTGGCTGGACCATAGCTAGGGCATTAACCCTCTATGTTACTGGACTGGTACCAGGTCATGCTTTTACTGCAAGTCAATAGCAATATACCTCTGAAATTATTTTACCGCTTTTGTAAAAATATAAAAAGCACCACAAAAAACTGAATACTAGAAACTACTTTCATAAAATAACAAAAGCACATGACAAGCAAGCATTTTCATCACTCAGCAAATAATGAGACTTTATCAGTTTTCATTACTGAGAGTTGAAAGCACTCCTTCTTACCTGTTTATATTACTTTATCTAGAAAATTATGATCGATCTTGGATTATAACTAATATATTATATGTCTGAGGCATGTATGCCAAGGTAATCACCTTGACTGAAGTTCAAGAGATGAATTTTGGCATCTATGTCAAATACACATAATAAGAGTTATGATCAATGAAACCCAATCATAAATCTTTATAGTACATGGCACTTTACCTGGTCCATGTTCTACCTGTTGCAAAAAAGGGTGCAGGAGTGTGAGGGGTTTTATCAGCTTTCAAAGCCTTTGAATGCCAATAAAACACATTAGCGATGTCAAGCATAGACACAAACGAAGTTCCCCTCTAAAGAAAGAAAGGCTTTTAAGACTGTTATACACTTCATTTTACCATGTTTTTTGTTTTTGTAATTATTGCAGAACAAAGTGTCTAACAGCTTTTAAATTTGTTTTACCTTCTGCTGTTCTTTTCTGGTTCTTTGCTGGTAGGCACTGTTCCTTGTTAATCCCTAGCATGGGATCTGACCTTAAAAACTTAGAGGTCTTTAACAAAAACATGATAAGTCCCTTTCTGATGTCAGAAAGGTGCTTAATAACCTTGCCGTTTGTCTGTTGTTGGTGAATATTTGCAGCACTCTGTATACTACAAAGTATGTTGTTTCCTAATTTAATGTGTATTTTTCATTAATTTATGCACCTCAGTTTGAGTTTTTTCCTCTTATTTTGTGATTGTTTAACTGTGGTCATGCCCCCAAAAATCTATAATTCTGTTTATAACATCTGTTCACACTTCTGTGTTAAATATGCTATTTGACATATCTGTTATGTGTAGTTCCTTGTCTTGTTTAGTTTGTTTTTTTACTTTCACGTTATACTTGTATAGACTTTGTATATCCTTTCAGTCCTGATGATATCTTACACAGATTTTTAATATGCTTTGAAAAGGTTTGTGATCTGTTTTGACCTAGAATTCTTTAATTTCTCAAATTCATGCGTTATTGTTAGCAGTTCATATTCCATGCTTCAGTAAGTGATTTTGATTCAAAGACAGTCTATTCTCATTTAAGATCACAGGTATTATACCATTTTGAATAATATCTTCTTGCAACACAAAATGGCTTACTCATATCACAGTACTTTTACTGAAGCACCTGTAATAGCTTTTTAAGTATTTTAAACTGTTCCTGTTCACAGCTATATTCTCAAAAGGTGTCTTGCACTAACAACTTTTTAGAGGTGTAGGTATCTCAGAGATGTTAGGTACAAACTTTACAATAGCCTGCCTCCTTCCTCAAAATCACTATAAAATGTATTCTGGTATTTGCAGAGCTACTTAGATTTTTTTCTGAATCATGTTTCAGTCCATCTCATATTAAACTATTGCTGAGTTTTAGATATGTCACTGATTTTATACTTGTACCTATTCAACAAGAAACTGCGTTGTGTTAATCAGCTCAGGAGCTGGATCACACTCATGATATTCTCTTTTCTGCGAGACCACAAATTGACTCATTTCTGTTTACAACACTTTCTTAGCCTTCAGTCACTTGCATAATTGCTCTTTAGGAAAAAAGCCAAACCAGCAAAGTCAGGAAGCAGATTTAATAACTAGTGTTTGCTCGATCCTGCCTTCCTTTTTTCTGATAATTGTTCTTTAGAACATCTCTGGTACTACTGGAATATCAAACTGAAATCTAAGGAATTTCTGCAGTGCTAAGGATGTATTAAATATACACAATTTGGAGTTTACTTCTGTGACAGTCCCTATTCCAAGCCAGTAATTAAGGAGCCTCAATCCTCACCACTGATACCAGTGAGGGATAGCCAGTAGGAACAAAAATGGATGCACAGAGTATTTTGAGATGCAACTCTCTGCACCAAGCTAAATTTCCCTTAAGAGCACACAGGGAGTACACTCCAATTGTGGGTCTGGACTATCTCTCTCTCTCTCTCTCTCTCTCTCCAGTCCTCAAACAAGACTCCACACTGACCACTTTGGAGATCTGTGTCCCTGTTCCAAGTACCTGACACACACACTTGGATATTTGATTTTCACACACACACACACACACACACACACACACACACACACACACACACACACGCACACACACACACACACACACACACACACACACACACACACACACACACACACACACACACACACACACACACGCACACACGCACACACGCACACACACACACACACCTGTGAAAGGCCGGCAGAGATTTACCAGCTGTGCCCCCTCTGTCTTATCTATAAGGTAATTATGTTGCCACCAATGGCTCCTACAAGGGTACCCAATTATATTGAATAAAATTAATACTAATAAAAATGGTAGAGTTTGACCAATGCAACAAGACTTTCAGGAGTAGCCACAGTGTTACTAAAATAAGCATAAATACTTTTAAGATGTTAAAAGGATTCTCTAAAAGACCAGCCACAATGAAAGGTATAGAAATATTTAATAAATAATAAAATAGAAAACATGAGAAAACTGAAGATCTAGTTTCAATAAGCACCAAAGTTTCAATCACAGGAGGTATAAAAAAAATAACACAGTTGGATGGATTCACACAGATGCCGAAAAACAATACTTAACTAATCTCATTATATTTTCCTGACTAATTAAAGAATTACTGTCCCATAGTTAGGTTACTTACTGCAGCAAGGCAAGATGATGAGTGTTGCTCTGCTTACTGCAATGAGGAAAGATGAGAGTTGCTTAGCAAGGCAAGATGAGGTGTGTGGTTGTATGAGATATCTATCAGATCTTTCCTCTCAGGTTTCAAAAAACAAAGTGTTGCTGCAAGAGTTGAGGTGTGTGGTTGTATGAGATATCTATGAGATCTTTCCTCTCAGGTTCCAAAAAACAAAGTGTTGCTGCAAGAGTTCCATCGTATCTCTTACTAATATCTAAAAAAATAATTTCAGTTTTGCTTATGGAATTATATCACATCTGGTCATCTGACTATGGCACAATGCACATCCAGTGCTTTGTTTAGATCTTTTGTAGCATCTGAAAGCCATAAAATAATTTCAAAAACTTCCACCCTTCCAGGCTAGAAATTAGTTCACCCCTAAGGACAATACAGTAAAATTCATAGTCTTGGTTTTCCCAGGCATTTTTGTCTCTGGCTGCAATCAGACCAGTAAGATAAAATATTTATGGCTTAAACCAAACTAATTAATTTTCAACCTATTTTTTTATAATTAGCTGAACTGAGATAAACCTCTTCCCTTCCAAAACTCTGTTAAAACATATGCATTTACTCAGTTATAATTATATTGTCTGACATACATGTATATCTCTTTTCTGTCAAGCAGGACCCACCCTTGATGCATTTTTACACAAGCAACTTTACAAAACATTTATAACACAAGCATCTGTACAAATCAGTGTGATAATCAAATGACATAAATTCTTTACAAAACTCCAGCTAGCTATGCTGGCAGATGTTGCAACATACACTGTCCTATTCTCCCTGGCCCAGGTGGCAATACCTCATATGATCACATCTCTCCCCCCTTGAAAACAAAAACTAATTTTTAAAGTGACCTTGGAAAAATGTTGCTTAGAGAAATGGGCCTGTCTGGGAACACATTAACCTATACCATGTCTTGAAAGCCTATCTGCATTGGCATTGTGGACACCACTACAGTGCTGCACTGTCATGTCATATGCTTGCAACCCTAGGCTCCATCTTAATAACTTGGCATTTTGCTGGCTGGCACAATGTAGCCATGTTAAGGTATTGTGGTATGTAACCACAGTGATACACTCACCTTCCCACTCATCATGGATCATATCTAAAGGCCCCTTTACAGTATGCACATACACAACTGAAAAGGTGAAAAACCTATGGATTCCTGGGGTACCTCTCTGTATGGGGTCTATATTAGATGAACAAAAGTTCATCTTAGCGAACGCTCACATGAGCAAATATCCAGATACTCGAAACTGCAATTGTGGGAAGGCTGCGCCCCCCACACCCCACACTAATTATATATTCCAACTCCGAGATCACGCTACAGTGTGGAAAGGGCAAATATTCACATCTTCACTGTACCATGATCTCACAATTGTGGTATCGAGTTCCGCAATATTCGCTCATGTGAGCGTTCGCTAAGATGAACTTTCATTCATCTAATATAGACCTTCTGTATGCAAACAGCACACGGGTCTCCACTCTCTCTTAAACTGGTCTGCAAATGCCCATAGAAAGGCTTTTAATGCACAGTTTAACCTCTCTACAAGACAATTAGACTGGAGGTGGTAGGTGGTGGTCTTTAGGTGCTTCATACCACAGCACTTCCACAGACAAGCCAGAAGGTCTGACATGAAACTGGCACCTCTGTCAATCAGTATTTCTCTTGGGAAACCTACCTGCTGAAAATCCCTAACAAAGCATTTGCCTCCTTCTCTGCTTTAATGGAGGACGGAGCCACCACCTCAGGGTATCTAGTTGCATAGACTAGTACCACCAAGATATACTTCTTCCCTGTGGAAACTGGGGAACTCAGCGGCCCCACAATATCCATAGCTACCCTCTGAAATGGATCTTCAATTACAGGGAAACTCATCAAAGGAGCTTTGACCTTGTCTCCTGCCTTGCCTACCTTTTGGCACTGTTCACAGGTCCTGCAGTATCCTGTTACATCCCTTGCAAGTACAGGCCAATAAAAACTCTGCATAATATGTCTCCTTTATGTCCATATGACCTGCAAAAGGAATGTCATGGGCTATGGCTAGAAGTACCAGATGGTAGGCTGTGGGCAATACCAATTGCTGTATTACCTCACCCTCTAGCCCTCCCTCAGGGGTCCATTCTCTGTATAGTAACCCTTTGTTCCAGAATACAGACTCCCATTTTCCTTGAGAGTCAGGTGCCTCCTTAGCTACCTCCCTCAAGCCTCATAAGGTAGGATCCAAAAGCTGAGCCTGTCTCGACTCTACTTTTGTGACCTTTCCCAGCTCCCTTTCCACAAGAAGCCTGGTATCTTTTGACAGCGGTGCCTCACTGTCAGCCTGGGTACTACCACTCACCTCTGTCCTTGCAGTCACCCTGTCCATGGGAACATCAGTACCTACCAGCAGTTGTGGCCCACTTTCGGGCTCACTGTTACATGGTATCTCCCTCCCTGAGATAGCCACATCACCAGCCCTGGCTTCAGGTGTGGGTTCTGCCTGGGTCTCTCCCAGGCTATCAGACCCACATGTTTGTCTCTGTGCCTGACTGCGTGTAACTGCATGCACATAAGGTACTGCATTTTCAAAATCATTCCTTATCAACACATCTGCAAAGATATCCTAAAACACACCTTCCTGCTTGCTTCCTTTTCCACCCTTCCAGTCAAGGTGGCCCATGGCCAAAGATATTTGGAAGAGGGTCCCTCCTAAAGCTCTGACTGGAGTGGACTGTCAAGCAAGTACTGCTCCTCTTTAACCACTGCAGGCTTCACAATGTTTATGTCAGAGGCTGTGTCTCTCTTAGCAGTGGCCTCTCTTCCTTCCACTAAGATAGGATACAAACTACGGTGATAGTTTGGTACCCCTGTTGTCTCCAGACAACTTAGCACTGGCATGTTGTTATTCCTACTTGCTGTCTCCCTCAGCTTTTATTCAGCCCCTTGCTTCAGTGGACATTTGTATGCTACATGGCCCCTCTGGTTACATTTAAAACATGTAACTCTTGATCCTGGCCATGTACCTGAACTCTTGGCTTCCCCTCTTACTGGTGGACTCTGTTGGTGTGATTGAGGCTGCCCACCATGGGTTCTTTTACATCCATGTGCTGCACTGGGTGTCCCCTTCTTGTGCAGCAGTGCCTGCTTGCTAAGTAGAGATCTCCTTTTCTCCCCAGCTTATCTGCAGAGTTACACTCTTGGTGTGCCAACCCAGTTTCTCTTGCCCTCAGGCAAAGTACTAAAGGCTTGTTCCCTTAAGGATAGTCAGTATCTCCCTGTCATGTTGGCGCTGCTTTTCCTTTGTTCCCTTAAGGATAGTGAGCATCTCCCTGTCATGTTGGCGCTGCTTTTCCTTTGTTCCCTTAAGGATAGTGAGCATCTCCCTGTCATGTTGGCGCTGCTTTTCCTTTGTTCCCTTAAGGATAGTCAGCATCTCCCTGTCATGTTGGTGCTGCTTTTCCTTTGTTCCCTTAAGGATAGTCAGCATCTCCCTGTCATGTTGGCGCTGATTTTCCTTTTTGCCTTAAGGATAGTCAGCATCTCCCTGTCATGTTGGCGCTGCTTTTCCTTTTTGCCTTAAGGATAGTCAGCATCTCCCTGTCATGTTGGCGCTGCTTTTCCTTTTTGCCTTAAGGATAGTCAGCATCTCCTTGTCATGTTGGCTCTGCTTTTCCTTTGTTCCCTTAAGGATAGTCAGCATCTCCCTGTCATGTTGGCGCTGCTTTTCCTTTTTGCCTTAAGGATAGTCAGCATCTCCCTGTCATGTTGGCGCTGCTTTTCCTTTGTTCCCTTAAGGATAGTCAGCATCTCCCTGTCATGTTGGCGCTGCTTTTCCTTTGTTCCCTTAAGGATAGTCAGCATCTCCCTGTCATGTTGGCGCTGCTTTTCCTTTGTTCCCTTAAGGATAGTCAGCATCTCCCTGTCATGTTGGCGCTGCTTTTCCTTTTTGCCTTAAGGATAGTCAGTATCTCCCTGTCATGTTGGCGCTGTTTTTCCTTTTCTTCAGCCTCCAAATGCCATCATCTCTCATTCTCTTTGGCCTCCAAATGCTGCAGTCTCACTGCTGATTCTAATTTGAAATGTTTGACCTCCAGTTCAAGTCTCTTTAACTCCAGATGGGTTTTAAGTCCTCTGAGAAGAAGGTGACCTGACCTGTTTTTGAAGGCTGCACATTCCCATCACCAGACTGGTTGTATTTGTGGTTGTTGGTCTGTGCTGCAGCTGTGATTAAAGCTGTAATCATTTCTTCTTTAGCCAGGCTGACATGCACCAGTCCCTTGGATTTGCACACCTTAGCCAACTGGTTCACTGTCAGCTTGCCATAATCCTCTGCTGATATCTTTCCCTGCTTTCCCTGACTAAACTAAACTAACAAAAATAAATAAAACTATTGTGAAAATGAAACTCTGTATGTTTACTGGGTCTATATTACCAGAGCAAAACTCCTTTTGAGCGAATACCAAAACACTGACACAAATTGCACGAACCACGAGAATACCGAATGCACTAAAC
>NC_056741.1:82088331-82189487 GCF_019279795.1 Protopterus annectens
GAGAATGTTACTATTGGTAACACTTTAAAAACCCGGGTTATGTTTGGTTGGGGCAATTGTCTAACTATAGGTGTGATATATTTGGCCATGTGTATATCCATGTAGGTAAAACTGAGAGAAGGTTAAGGGTCAGGATATATGAACACATGTACCAAATATCGACCAGTAATAATAATGCCTTCTACAAACATTCTTGTGTTTGTATTCATTTTTCAGGATTCAAGTTTGGTATTTTGGAGAAAGATTTATCAAATCCCGGGTGGGGTGATTTTAGAAGTCACATTGAGGAAAGATAGGTTAGACGGCAAATCAAATTACAGGCCAGTCAAGACCCAGGACTAAATGAAATGATTTCTATTAAGCCCGTATTGAATAGGAAGGCTGTGGTTTTAAAATAATACCTTTGTATGCATTTTTTCTTTTGTTTTAAAAGTGTACTTTTAGTAGAAATGTTTTAACAATTTGTATGGTTTGACATAGGCTTTAGTGTGTGTTTCTTTAAGATGTACTTATTTAGTGATGTCATTAAAATGGGGGAGTATTTAAGGAGAATGAATGGTTTTAATATTAAATTCTGATGAACTCCCTGTTTGGAGGGAAGAAAGCGCTCAATCGGTGAATGACGTTTGGTGGAACAATAAACTGTTATTTATCTGTGGTGCAGCAGTGTTCATTTTCGTGTTTCATCAGCTATCACTATTAATCACCACTAAAATATATCAGAAAAAATTAATTGCAAATGTAAACTAATAGATTACACTTGCAATTACCAAATGTTAACCAAAAATAAACTTTTATGTAGGCATGGGAGCTCCATCCACATATCCCTGGAAATTAAATAGACTAACTCCAGGGTCACATGAACTGTAAGAAAGGGCAAACCTTTGAATTGTATAACTGGTGAATTAATGATCTTCGACCTTACATAATATGACAAACTGTACCATCAATGAAAGTGACTCTTTCAGGAGCAAAAAGAACTAAATTATTTGACAGTATGGCTCTGTCGATTGTGCTATGTATGCAATGATGGTTGTGTGGGTGACATTTTTTCATCTCTTAACACTAATAATACAACAATTATGCCAGGTTTTCAACGTGCTGCATCATTTTCTGTGTTTTCAATAACGCTAATTTCAAATTTCAGGCTATTCCACACCTGTCAGCCATCCAGAGTTTCACAGAATGTCCAGAGTTTTGTCTCATAGTTTTAGTCTGTTTTTTTGGTTTTCTGTCAAATCACTAAGGATTGAAGTCACTAAATAATAGCATACATTTGAGTTTCAGACTTCATATCCTCCAGTAAATGCATGCTAACACAAGTGATGCTATTCTAGCATCTTGCAAAGTTTATCAGAGCAATATTTAAAATTAATTCCTATTTCTGAGCCTTTGCCCCCCATTATATTTGGCTTTATCCAGATTTTTTGAGCTAGGAAGTTGAGCATTATGGCCCATACTTTATTTTCTCTTTGTTTTCTGAAAGAAACCTGAATTAATTCTTCACTGGCCCTTAAAGATTCTTGCTAAGTGTTTTCCAAGGTTATAGCAAATTGAAAAAAAAAACATATTTTTATGTATTAAATTAATTCATAGAAGCAAAACCTGTTAAAGCACAAATAAAAGTTTATACTTAAGGATCACTGATTTCATATATTATTTTGTTTCCTTTTTGCAGCAAAGTACTGTAATCGCTGTCCATCTCGCTGGGTGCAGTACAAAGAAAACTGCTACTTCTTTTCAGAAACTAGATTAGACTGGTACACAAGCAGGCACAACTGCCTTAAAGAGAATGCAGATTTAGTGGTGATCAAGAGGACTGAAGAGCAGGTGAGATTGTGCTTCTTTCCCTTGTGACTTTGTACATCTTTATAACTAACTTTTTGTACAGTTTCCTTCATATTATAGGCCATGCAGCTATGTACAGTCCTTAAAAGTGCAAACACATGCAGGTTAATGTAAAAATGGTGTTGACCTAACAGAATACAGATTGTATGTAACAACTTTTCACTTTAATATCACATTCATCAGCACATTTACTGACACATTAGCATGATGTAGGGAAATATACCTTACTCTGAGCCTGTGGATAGAGCAGAAATCATCCCCAGGACTCGGCAAAGACCACATTCATACTTACTTGATCTCTTTCAGTCTTGCACTCTTCCTGAAACTAAAACTTCACTATTTCCAGTGTTATGCAGTGATGCAAACAAACACTTTTCAGAATAATTTACTCCTCATACATGAATGAAGTAATTGAAAATATTTTTCCCGCTTCTTATCATTGCCCGTGGTATGCATCCTCTAAAGTGCATATTATCACCTCTACTTTAAACATTACCAATGTACTGTATATAAGTACCTGTAGCTGATATAGTATCATTGTACTGTACATAAGTACCTGTAGCTGGTATATTATCATTGTACTGTATATAAGTACCTGTAGCTGGTATATTATCATTGTACTGTATATAAGTACCTGTAGCTGGTATATTATCACTGTACTGTACATAAGTACCTGTAGCTGGTATATTATCATTGTACTGTATATAAGTACCTGTAGCTGGTATATTATCACTGTACTGTACATAAGTACCTGTAGCTGGTATATTATCATTGTACTGTATGTAAGTACCTGTAGCTGGTATATTATCATTGTACTGTACATAGGTACCTGTAGCTGGTATATTATCATTGTACTGTATGTAAGTACCTGTAGCTGGTATATTATCATTGTACTGTATGTAAGTACCTGTAGCTGGTATATTATCATTGTACTGTACGTAAGTACCTGTAGCTGGTATGTTATCATAGTACTGTATGTAAGTACCTGTAGCTGGTATATTATCATTGTACTGTATGTAAGTACCTCTAGCTGGTATATTATCATTGTACTGTATGTAAGTACCTGTAGCTGGTATATTATCATTGTACTGTATGCAAGTACCTGTAGCTGGTATGTTATCATAGTACTGTATGTAAGTACCTGTAGCTGGTATATTATTATTGTACTGTATGTAAGTACCTCTAGCTGGTATATTATCATTGTACTGTACATAGGTACCTGTAGCTGGTATATTATCTTTTTTCCTGTATGTAAGTACCTGTAGCTGGTATATTATCACTGTACTGTACATAAGTACCTGGAGCTGGTATATTATCACTGTACTGTACATAAGTACCTGTAGCTGGTATATTATCATTGTACTGTACATTAGCCCCTGTAGCTGGTATATTATCATTGTACTGTACATAAGTACCTGTAGCTGGTATATTATCATTGTACTGTATGTAGGTACCTGTAGCTGGTATATTATCATTGTACTGTACATAAGTACCTGTAGCTGGTATATTATCATTGTACTGTACGTGACTAGCTGTAGCTGTTATATTATCATTATACTGTATGTAAGTACCTGTAGCTGGTATATTATCATTGTACTGTATGTAAGTACCTGTAAGTAGTATATTATCATTGTACTGTACGTAAGTACCTGTAAGTAGTATATTATCATTGTACTGTACATAAGTACCTGTAGCTGGTATATTATCATTGTACTGTATGTAAGTACCTGTAAGTAGTATATTATCATTGTACTGTATGTAAGTACCTGTAAGTAGTATATTATCATTGTACTGTACATAAGTACCTGTAGCTGATATATTATTATTGTACTGTACATAAGTACCTGTAGCTGGCATATTATCATTGTACTGTACGTAACTACCTGTAGCTGGTATATTATTATTGTATTGTACGTAACTACCTGTAGCTGGTATATTATCATTGTACTGTATGTAAGTACCTGTAGCTGGTATATTATCATTGTACTGTACGTAACTACCTGTAGCTGGTATTTTATCATTGTACTGTACGTAGGTACCTGTAGCTGGTTCATTATCATTGTACTGCATGTAAGTAAATGTAGCTGGTATATTATCACTGTACTGTATGTAAGTTCTTGTAGTTGGTATATTATCATTGTACTTTATGTAAGCACCTGTAGCTGGTATATTATCATTGTACTGTATGTAATTACCTGTAGTTGGTATATTATCATTGTACTTTACATAAGTACCTGTAGGTAGTATATTATCATTGTACTTTACATAAGCACCTGTAGCTGGTATATTATCATTGTAATGTATGTAAGTACCTGTAGTTGGTATAGTATCATTGTATTGTAAGTAAGTACCTATAGCTGGTATATTTTCATTGTACTGTATGTAAGTACCTGTAGCTGGTATCTTATTATACTGTATGTACGTACCTGCAGCTGGTATGTTATCATTGTACTGTGTGTAAGTACCTGTAGCTGGTATATTATCATTGTACTGTATGTAAGTACCTGTAGCTGGTATATTATCATTGTACTGTATGTAAGTACCTGTAGCTGGTATATGATCACTGTACTGTATGTAAGTACCTGTAGTTGGTATATTATCCTTGTGCTGTACGTAAGTACCTGCAGCTGGTATGTTATCATTGTACTGTGCACAAGTACCTGTAGCTGGCATATTATCATTGTACTGTAAGTAAGTACCTATAGTTGGCATATTATCATTGTACTGTATGTAAGTACCTATAGCTGGTATATTATCAGTGTACTTTACGTAAGTAACTGTACCTGGTATATTATCATTGTACTGTACGCAAGTACCTGTACCTGGTATATTATCATTGTACTGTACGTAAGTACCTGTAGTTGGTAGAGTATCATTGTACTGTATGTACGTACCTGTAGTTGGTATATTATCATTGTACCATACATAGGTAGCTGTAGCTGGTAGATCATTGTACTGTACGTAAGTACCTGTAGCTGGTATATTATTGTACCGTACATAGGTAGCTGTAGCTGGTAGATCATTGTACTGTACATAAGTACCTGTAGTTGGCATATTATCATTGTACTGTACGTAAGTACCTGTAGGTAGTATATTATCATTGTACTTTACATAAGCACCTGTAGCTGGTATATTATCATTGTACTGTATGTAAGTACCTGTAGTTGGTATAGTATCATTGTATTGTAAGTAAGTACCTATAGCTGGTATATTTTCATTGTACTGTATGTAAGTACCTGTAGCTGGTATATAATCATTGTACTGTATGTAAGTATGTGTAACTGATATATTATCATTGTACTGTATGTAAGTACCTGTAGCTGGGATATTATCATTGTACTGTACATAAGTACCTGTAGCTGGTATATTATCATTGTACTGTATGTAAGTACCTGAAGCTGGTATATTATTATTGTACTGTATGTAAACACCTGTAGCTGGTATATTATCACTGTACTGTATGTAAGCACCTGTAGCTGGCATATTATTGTACTGTATATACGTACCTGTAGCTGGTATATTATCACTGTACTGTACATTAGTCCCTGTATCTAATATATTATTATTGTACTGTATATAAGTACCTGTAGGTGATATATTTTCAGTTTAATCTATGTAAGTACCTGTAGCTGGTATATTATCACTGTACTGTATGTAGGTAAATGTAGCTGGTGTATTATCATTGTACTGTAAGTAAGTACTTGTAGCTGGTATATTATCATTGTACTGTATGTAGGTAGCTGTAGCTGGTAGATCATTGTATTGTATGTAAGTACCTATAGCTGGTATATTATCATTGTACTGTAAGTAAGTACCTATAGCTGGTGTATTATGATTGTATTGTATGTAAGTACCTGTAGCAGGTATATTATCATTGTCCTGTATGCAAGTAACTGTAGCTGGTATTTTATCATTGTACTGTACGTAGGTACCTGTAGCTGGTTCATTATCATTGTACTGCATGTAAGTAATTGTAGCTGGTATATTATCACTGTACTGTATGTAAGTTCTTGTAGTTGGTATATTATCATTGTACTTTATGTAAGCATCTGTAGCTGGTATATTATCATTGTACTGTATGTAATTACCTGTAGTTGGTATATTATCATTGTACTGTATGTAATTACCTGTAGTTGGTATATTATCATTGTACTTTACATAAGTACCTGTAGGTAGTATATTATCATTGTACTTTACATAAGCACCTGTAGCTAGTATATTATCATTGTACTGTATGTAAGTACCTGTAGTTGGTATAGTATCATTGTATTGTAAGTAAGTACCTATAGCTGGTATATTATCACTGTACTGTACGTACCTGTAGCTGGCATATTATCATTGTACTGTAAGTAAGTACTTGTAGCTGGTATATTATCATTGTACTGTATGTAGGTAGCTGTAGCTGGTAGATCATTGTATTGTATGTAAGTACCTATAGCTGGTATATTATCATTGTACTGTAAGTAAGTACCTATAGCTGGTGTATTATGATTGTATTGTATATAAGTACCTGTTGCAGGTATATTATCATTGTCCTGTATGCAAGTAACTGTAGCTGGTATTTTATCATTGTACTCTACGTAGGTACCTGTAGCTGGTTCATTATCATTGTACTGCATGTAAGTAATTGTAGCTGGTATATTATCACTGTACTGTATGTAAGTTCTTGTAGTTGGTATATTATCATTGTACTTTATGTAAGCATCTGTAGCTGGTATATTATCATTGTACTGTATGTAATTACCTGTAGTTGGTATATTATCATTGTACTGTATGTAATTACCTGTAGTTGGTATATTATCATTGTACTTTACATAAGTACCTGTAGGTAGTATATTATCATTGTACTTTACATAAGCACCTGTAGCTAGTATATTATCATTATACTGTATGTAAGTACCTGTAGTTGGTATAGTATCATTGTATTTTAAGTAAGTACCTATAGCTGGTATATTATCATTGTACTGTATGTAAGTACCTGTAGCTGGTATATTATCATTGCACTGTATGTAAGTATCTGTAGCTGGTATATTATCATTGTACTGTATGTAAGTACCTCTAGTTGGTATATTATCCTTGTACTGTACGTAAGTACGTGCAGCTGGTATGTTATCATTGTACTGTACGTAAGTACCTGTAGCTGGTATATTATCATTGCACTGTATGTAAGTACCTGTAGCTGGTATATTATCATTGTACTGTATGTAAGTACCTCTAGTTGGTATATTATCCTTGTACTGTACGTAAGTACCTGCAGCTGGTATGTTACCATTGTACTGTACGTAAGTACCTGTAGTTGGCATATTATCATTGCACTGTATGTAAGTACCTGTAGCTGGTATATTATCATTGTACTGTACATAAGTACCTGTAGCTGGTATATTATCATTGTACTGCATGTAAGTACCTGTAGCTGGTATATTATCATCGTACTGTATGTAACCACCTGTAGCTGGTATATTATCACTGTACTGTATGTAAGCACCTGTAGCTGGCATATTATTGTACTGTATATACGTACCTGTAGCTGGTATATTATCACTGTACTGTACATTAGTCCCTGTATCTAATATATTATTATTGTACTGTATATAAGTACCTGTAGGTGATATATTTTCAGTTTAATCTATGTAAGTACCTGTAGCTGGTATATTATCATTGTACTGTATGTAGGTAAATATAGCTGGTGTATTATCATTGTACTGTAAGTAAGTACTTGTAGCTGGTATATTATCATTGTACTGTATGTAGGTAGCTGTAGCTGGTAGATCATTGTATTGTATGTAAGTACCTATAGCTGGTATATTATCATTGTACTGTAAGTAAGTACCTATAGCTGGTGTATTATGATTGTATTGTATGTAAGTACCTGTAGCAGGTATATTATCATTGTCCTGTATGCAAGTAACTGTAGCTGGTATTTTATCATTGTACTGTACGTAGGTACCTGTAGCTGGTTCATTATCATTGTACTGCATGTAAGTATTTGTAGCTGGTATATTATCACTGTACTGTATGTAAGTTCTTGTAGTTGGTATATTATCATTGTACTTTATGTAAGCATCTGTAGCTGGTATATTATCATTGTACTGTATGTAATTACCTGTAGTTGGTATATTATCATTGTACTGTATGTAATTACCTGTAGTTGGTATATTATCATTGTACTGTATGTAATTACCTGTAGCTGGTATATTATCACTGTACTGTATGTAAGTTCTTGTAGTTGGTATATTATCATTGTACTGTACACAAGTACCTGTACCTGGTATATTATCATTGTACTGTACGTAAGTACCTGTAGTTGGTAGAGTATCATTGTACTGTATGTAAGTACCTGTAGTTGGTATATTATCTTTGTACCGTACATAGGTAGCTGTAGCTGGTAGATCATTGTACTGTACGTAAGTACCTGTAGCTGGTATATTATCATTGTACCGTACATAGGTAGCTGTAGCTGGTAGAGCATTGTACTGTACGTAAGTACCTGTAGTTGGCATATTATCATTGTACTTTACATAAGTACCTGTAGGTAGTATATTATCATTGTACTTTACATAAGCGCCTGTAGCTGGTATATTATCATTGTACTGTATGTAAGTACCTGTAGTTGGTATAGTATCATTGTATTGTAAGTAAGTACCTATAGCTGGTATATTTTCATTGTACTATATGTAAGTACCTGTAGCTGATATCTTATTTTACTGTATGTACATACCTGCAGCTGGTATGTTGTCATTGTACTGTGTGTAAGTACCTGTAGTTGGTATATTATCCTTGTACTGTACGTAAGTACCTGTAGCTGGTATATTATCATTGTACTCTACATAAGTACCTGTAGCTGGTATATTATCATTGCACTGTATGTAAGTACCTGTAGCTGGCATATTATCATTGTACTGTGAATAAGTAACCTTAGATGGTGTATTATGATTGAACTGTATGTAAGTACCTGCAGCTGGTATATTATCATTGTACTCCATGTATGTGACTGTATCTGGTATATTATCATTGTACTGTATATAAGTACCCATAGTTGGTATATTATCATTGTACTGAATGTAAGTACCTGCATCTGGTATGTTATCATTGTACAGTATGTAAGCCCCTGTATCTGGGATATTATCATTGTACTGTATGTAAGTACCTGTAGCTAGTATATTATCATTGTACTGTACGTGACTAGCTGTAGCTGTTATATTATCATTATATTGTATGTAAGTACCTGTAGCTGGTATATTATCATTGTACTGTATGTAAGTACCTGTAGGTAGTATATTATCATTGTACTGTATGTAAGTACCTCTAGCTGGTATATTATCATTGTACTGTATCAAAGTACCTGTAGCTGATATAGTATCATTTTACCCTACGTAGGTAGCTGTAGCTGGTAGATCATTGTACTGTATGAAAGTACCTGTAGATGGTATATTATCATTGTATAGTACATAAGCCCCTGTAGCTGGTATATTATCATTGAACTGTACATAAGCCCCTGCAGCTCGTATGTATCATTGTACTGTATTTAAGTACCTGTAGCTGGTATAATATCTTTGTACTTTTCTAAGTACCTGTAGCTGGTATATTTTCATTGTACTATATTTAAGTACCTGTAGCTGGCATATTATCATTGTACTGTACATAAGGCCGTGTAGCTGGTATATTATCATTGTAGTGTACATACGTACCTGTAGCTGGTATACTATCATTGTGCTGTATGTAAGTACCTGTAGCTGGTATGTTATCATCGTACTATATGTAAGTACCTGTAGCTGTTATATTATCATTGTACTGTACATAGGTACCTGTAGCTGGTATATTATCTTTTTTCCTGTATGTAAGTACCTGTCGTAGGTATATTATCATTGCACTGTACATAAGGCCGTGTAGCTGGTATATTATCATTGTAGTGTACATACGTACCTGTAGCTGGTATACTATCATTGTGGTGTACGTAAGTACCTGTAGCTGGCATATTATCATCGTACTGTATGTAAGTACCTGTAGCTGGTATATTATCATTGTACTATACATAAGTACCTGTGGCTGGTATATTATCACTGTACTGTACATAAGCACCTGTAGCTGGTATATTATCATTGTACTGTACATAGGTACCTGTAGCTGGTATATTATCTTTTTTCCTGTATGTAAGTACCTGTAGCTGGTATATTATCATTGTACTGTACATAGGTACCTGTAGCTGGTATATTATCTTTTTTCCTGTATGTAAGTACCTGTAGCTGGTATATTATCACTGTACTGTACATAAGCACCTGTAGCTGGTATATTATCATTGCACTGTACATTAGCCCCTGTAGCTTGTATAATATCATTGTACTGTATGTAAGTACCTTTAGCTGGTATGTTATCATTGTACTGTATGTAAGTACTTGTAGCTCGTATGCTATCATTGTACTGTATGTAAGTACCTGTATCTGGTATATTATCACTGTACTGTACATAAGCCCCTGTAGCTGGTATATTATCATTGTACTGTACGTAAATACCTGTAGTTGATATATTGTCATTTTACTGTATGTAAGTACCTATAGCTGTATATTACCACTGTACTGTAAATAAGCCCCTGTAGCTGGTATATTATCATTGTACTGTATTTAAATACCTGTAGCTGGTTTATTTTCATTGTACTTTAAGTAAGTACCTGTAGTTGGTATATTGTCATTGTACGTATGTAACTACCTGTACCTGGTTTATTATCATTGTAATGTACTTAAGTACCTCTAACTGGTATATTATCATTGTACAGTACATAAGCCCCTGTAGCTGGTATATTATCATTGAACTGTACATAAGCCCCTGCAGCTCGTATGTATCATTGTACTGTATTTAAGTACCTGTAGCTGGTATAATATCTTTGTACCTTTCTAAGTACCTGTAGCTGGTATATTTTCATTGTACTGTACATAAGGCCCTGTAGCTGGTATGTTATCATTGTAGTGTACATATGTACCTGTAGCTGGTATATTATCATTGTAGTGTATGTAATTACGTTTAGCAGGTATATTATCATTGTACTGTATGTAAGTACCTGTAAGTAGTATATTATCATTGTACTGTATGTAAGTACCTGTAGTTGGGATGTTATCATTGTACTGCACGTAAGTACCTGTAGTTGGGATATTATCATTGTACTGTATATAAGTACCTGTAGCTGGTATATTATCATTGTACTGTATGTAGGTAGCTGTAGCTGGTAGATCATTGTACTGTATGTAAGTACCTGTAGCTGGTATATTATTATTGTACTGTACATAAGGCCCTGTAGCTGGTATATTATCATTGTACTGTATGTAAGTACCTGTAGCTGGTATATTATTATTGTAGTGTACATAAGGCCCTGTAGCTGGTATATTATCATTGTAGTGTATGTAATTACGTTTAGCAGGCATATTATCATTGTACTGTACATAAGTACCTGTAGCTAGTAGATTATTGTACTTTACGTAAATACCTGTAGTTGGTATATTATCATTGTACTGTACATAAGGCCCTGTAGCTGGTATATTATCATTGTACTGTACATAAGGCCCTGTAGCTGGTATATTATCATTGTACTGTACATTAGCCCCTGTAGCTGGTATATTATCATTGTAGTGTACATAAGGCCCTGTAGCTGGTATATTATCAATGTAGTGTACGTAAGTACCTGTAGTTGGTATATAATCATTGTACTGTACATTAGCCCCTGTAGCTGGTATATTATTATTGTACTGTACATAAGGCCCTGTAGCTGGTATATTATCATTGTAGTGTATGTAATTACGTTTAGCAGGCATATTATCATTGTACTGTATGTAAGTACCTGTAGCTAGTAGATCATTGTACTTTACGTAAATACCTGTAGCTGGTATATTATCATTGTACTGTACATAAGTACCTGTAGCTAGTATATTATCATTGTACTGTATGTAAGTACCCGTAGCTGGTATATTATCATTGTACTGTAAGTAAGTACCTATAGCTGGTGTATTATGATTGTACTGTAAGTAAGTACCTATAGCTGGTGTATTATGATTGTATTGTATGTAAGTACCTGTAGCTGGTATATTATCTTTTTTCCTGTATGTAAGTACCTGTAGCTGGTATATTATCATTGTACTGTACATAAGTACCTGTAGCTGGTATATTATCATTGTACTGTATGTAGGTAGCTGTAGCTGGTAGATCATTGTACTGTATGTAGGTAGCTGTAGCTTGTAGATCATTGTACTGTATGTAAGGACCTGTAGCTGGTATATTATTATTGTACTGTACATAAGGCCCTGTAGCTGGTATATTATCTTTGTACTGTGTGTAAGTACCTGTAGTTGGTATATAATCATTGTACTGTACATTAGCCCCTGTAGCTGGTATATTATTATTGTACTGTACATAAGGCCCTGTAGCTGGTATATTATCATTGTAGTGTATGTAATTACGTTTAGCAGGCATATTATCATTGTACTGTACATAAGTACTTGTAGCTAGTAGATCATTGTACTGTACGTAAGTACCTGTAGTTGGTATATTATCATTGTACTGTATGCAAGTATTTGTAGTTGGTATATTATCATTGTATTGTAAGTAAGTACCTGTACCTGGCATTTTATCATTGTACTGTACATAAGTACCTGTAGCTGGTATATTATCACTGTACTGTACATAAGCCCCTGTAGCTGGTATATTATCTTTGTACTGTGTGTAAGTACCTGTACCTGGTATATTATCATTGTATTGTACATAAGCCCCTGTACCTGGTATATTATCATTGTATTGTACATAAGCCCCTGTACCTGGTATATTATCATTGTATTGTACATAAGCCCCTGTAGCTGGTATATTATCTTTGTACTGTATGAAAGTACCTGTAGCTGATATATTATTATTGTACTGTACGTAACTACCTGTAGCTGGTATATTATCATTGTACTGTATGAAAGTACCTGTAGCTGTTATATTATCATTGTACTGTACATAGGTACCTGTAGCTGGTCTATTATCATTGTACTGTGTGTAAGTACCTGTATCTGGTATATTATCATTGTACTGTATGTAAGTCCCTGTAGCTGGCATATTATCATTGTACTGTACGTAACTACCTGTAGCTGGTATATTATCATTGTACTGTATGAAAGTACCTGTAGCTGTTATATTATCATTGTACTGTACATAGGTACCTGTAGCTGGTCTATTATCATTGTACTGTGTGTAAGTACCTGTATCTGGTATATTATCATTGTACTGTACGTAAGTACCTGTAGCTGGCATATTATCATTGTACTGTATGTAAGTACCTCTAGCTGGTATATTATCATTGTACTGTATGTAAGTACCTGTAGCTGGTATATTATCATTGTACTGTATGTAAGTACCTGTAGCTGGTATATTATCATTGTACTGTACGTAACTACCTGTAGCTGGTATATTATCATTGTACTGCATGAAAGTACCTGTAGCTGTTATATTATCATTGTACTGTACATAGGTACCTGTAGCTGGTCTATTATCATTGTACTGTGTGTAAGTACCTCTAGCTGGTATATTATCATTGTACTGTATGTAATTATCTTTAGCTGGTAGATTATCATTGTACTGTACATAAACACCTGTAGCTGGTATATTGCCATTTTACTGTGTGTAAATACCTGTATCTGGTATATTATCATTGTATTGTACGTAAGTACCTGTAGCTGGTATGTTATCATAGTACTGTATGTAAGTACCTGTAGCTGGTATATTATCATTGTACTGTATTATAAGTACCTGTAGCTGGTATATTATCATTATACTGACATATAAGTACCTGTAGCTGGTATATTATCACTGTACTGTACATAAGTACCTGTAGCTGGTATATTATCATTGTACTGTATGTAAGTACCTGTAGCTGGTATATTATCATTGTACTGTACGTAACTACCTGTAGCTGGTATATTATCATTGTACTGTATGTAAGTACCTGTAGCTGGTATATTATCATTGTACTGTACGTAAACACCTGTAGTTGGTATATTATCATTGTACTGTATGCAAGTACCTGTACTTGGTGTATTATCATGTTACTGTATGAAAGTACCTGTAACTGGTATATTATCGTTGTACTGTGTGTAAGTACCTTTAGATGGTTCATAGGTTCATAGGTTCATAGGTTGGTACTAGGCTATCAGCCCTAGGGCCTATACAAGCCTAGCCATAACAATTCCCTGGCTATTTCTTCCCACATTATTTACTTTCTTGGACCCCTGTCTAGCAGGGCGATTGACGTGATCCCTCGGGTGAATTTCCTTTCTCCCATCCAAACGTCAAGGTTCCTCTTGAAGAGGTCCAAAGAGGCACTCTGCTTGACATGTATGGGCAATCTATTCCAGAGTCTGGGGAGTCTCTGGGTCAGGAACCTATCTCTCCAGCATGTTTTGTTTATTGTGATGACAAGGTTTAGATCCCTGGAGCGTGTAGCTCTGAGGGATTGGGGTTTCTTTAAGTTTAGCATGTCCAACATCTCTGGGTTTGACATGGCCTTGTATGTTAAGCAGAGATCGCCTCTGAGTAGACGATATGCGACAGAGTATAGCTGGAGTTTTTTAAGGCGGTCAGTGTAGGGCATCTGCTTTAGGCCTGTGATTCTTTTAGTGAGGTATTTCTGAGGCCTTTCCAGTTGTTGCAGATGTCTTGAGAGGTACATACCAAATGGGGTGTTGTATTCTATAATGGGTCTAATGAGGGATGAGTACAGTGGGACAATGATCTCCTTTTTTCTGGATGAAAAGCCCTTTGTGATGAGGTGTGCCACATAGAAGGATTTCCTGACTGTTGTGGCGATGTGGTTATCGAAGGTGAGACCACTGTCCACCTGTGTCCCTAAGTCTCTTATCACACTTTCTGTGTTTAGTGTACTGCCACCTATATGGTAATTCATGGATACATGTTTTTCCCAAAGGGATAACAATACATTTCTTGGCATTGAGCTTGAGCCCATGGCTCTGGCACCAAGCATCTGTTTCTGTAAGGCCCTTTTGTAGAGTATCCACATCATTTGGGGATTCAATAATGGCTCCCAGTTTGCAGTCATCTGCAAACTTTGTTAGCCAGAGTCCCTTAGTGTTGACCTGTACTTCAGAGAAGTAGATGCCAAACAAGAGCGGCCCCAGGACTGAACCCTGAGGTGCTCCACTTGTCACTTGTCTGGAGCTGGATTTGGAGTCGGCTACTTTTACAGTGTGGGTTCTATCAGTAAGCCATTTAGCAACCCATTGGGTGACATAGGGATTAATACCCAACTTAGTAAGTTTATCTATGATTCCAGAGTGGAGGATGGTGTCAAAGGCCTTGGCAAAGTCTAGATAGGCTGTGTGGACCACCTTACCCTAGTCCATGGCTCTGGAGACTGATTCAAAGAAGTCAATCAGGTTCAGGAGACAAGATCGGCCCTTCACAAACCCAAACTGGGTGGGGTCCAGTGTTTGAAGGTTGCCAATGCCTTTGTCTATAAGTTCCATGATAATACGCTCCATGGCCTTGCAGATAAGGCTTGTCAGACTGATGGGACGGTAGTTTCCGGGATCCAAGGTGGATCCCCCCCTGTGGATTGGGATAACTGTAGCTCTGCGCCACTCAGTGGGCACAAAACCTGAGGTGAGGCTATGATTAAACATGACACTTAGGTGAGGTGCCAGTTCATATTGTAGTTCATGTAGTACACAGCCCGGGATGTCATCTGGTCCCATGGATGCTGTATTCTTGGCTTTAGAGAGTGCGTTTTGTACCTGTGTAGCCGTTATTACTGGAATTTGGCAATCTTCCGGTATTGAGATGGGCCATTTAGGGGGTGAGAGGGGGGTGAAGTTGGCACTGAATCGATCTGCCAGGATATTGGCAATATCCTTTGGAGCAGTATATTTATTGCCATTCTGTTTTAGCTCAGAGCAGATCTGAGCATTGCCATTTAGATTCTTGACATAGTTATAGAATGCTTTGTGGTTGTCTTTGGAATCTTTGGCAATTTTATTTTCATAACTAGCTTTGGAGGATTTTATGAGGCATCTCAGCTTCTTACTGAGGCTAGTAAGGGAGTTTTTTGCATCCTGGGATTTTCCTCTTTTCTGCAAAAGTTTCTTCCTTTTGTTGTAAAGTTTGTTTATGGCAGAGGACCACCAGATTGGCTTCCTTTTTTGGATGAGAGCATTTTGGTTCTATTTGGGATGGCACGATTCATGCATGAGTGGATGTGCTCGTACAGTGCCTTAGTGTAGGAATCAGCAGTTGAACTTTCAGTTCCCGTCTGCATGGATGACATGAAGTTTGTCACTTCTGACTTGATTAGAATGAAGTTGGCTTTGGAGACGTTTTTTACGGTGGTTTCTTTACTGGGGGGTGGGGGTGGGATGTGGATGTTAAGGGTGATTAGCTTATGGTCAGACCTGACTAACGAGGGGGTGACCATAGGTATGGAGCATTGATTTGCCATGTTGGTAATGACCAGGTCTAGGATATTGGAGCCCTGGTGGACTATGGATTAGTTGATCCAGGGCGTTGGAATTTATGAATTCCAAGAACCATTGCGCAAAGGTGTTGGGACATGAGTAGTTTTCCCAGTTAATGGCAGGGTAGTTAAAATCACCCAGTATTAAGGTGTTTGGTTCTATCTTAATATTTTCCAGTATGTTTAAAAATGTGTAGTGAGAATCTTGGGGTATGGTGGGGGATCTGTAGCAAGCTACAATTTGGATTGCAGTCTTACCTAGTGTTAGTTGCACTTGGAGAATTTCAGACACATTGTGTTGGCCAACTAGCCTGGTGGTGTGAATATCCTTGGTGAATATTGACACTCCTCCACCTTTAGTGTTTCGGTCCTGGTTTGGTGGCCGAAAAGTGTGGTAAGAGTTGTAGCCTGGTATTGCAGGGGTGCTCTCTGGAGCCTTGAACCAGGTCTCAGTTACTGCACAGATATCGATGTTCTCCATTTTTAGGAGTGCCTCGAGAGTGCATTTTGAGGTTTAGACTTCTAGCATTGAGTAGCATTACCTTCAGATTTTGCATGCTTGTACCTGTTATGGTGGTGGTTTTGTCCTTTGAAGTTTGCCTAAAAAAGGCTCTATAGGGGTGGCAAGAGCCTTAGCCAGTAACCTGAATCCCAGGGGTGACAGGTGCAGACCATCTCTGGCAAAGCATCGTGGTCTGTCAATCATGTCATCCCAGGCAGACAGATACTGGATCCTCTTTGAATGACACCATAAGCTTAGCCAATTGTTGAAGTCAATCATTATATGGTATATTATCTTTGTACTGTATTAAAGTACCTGTATCCGGTATAATATCATTGTACTGTATGTAAGTACCTGAAGCTGGTATATTATCAATGTACTGTAAGTAAACACCTGTAGCTGGTATATTGCCATTGTATCAGCTAGAGCATCTTCTGTGTGGAGACATGCATGAATGGGCGTACCTTCGTTGAAGGTTGTGCGTCAGGGCCGGCAACTCAGCATGTAAAAATCTACTGCCAATCATTAGCGGACCGGAGTTCCGCTGTGGCGACTCCTAACCGGGAAAAGCCGAAAGACACAACAACAATTGTATGTAAGTACCTGTAGTTGGTATATTATCATTGTACTGTATTATAAGTACCTGTAGCTGGTATGTAATCATTGTACTGTACGTAAGTACCTGTAGCTGGTATATTATCACTGGACTATACGAAAGTACCTGTACCTGGTATATTATCATTGTACTGTATATAAGTACCTGTAGCTGGTATATTATCATCGTACTGTACGTAAGTACCTGTAGCTGGTATACTATCATTGTACTGTATGTAAGTACCTGTAGCTAGTATAATATCTTTGTACTTTTCTAAGTACCTGTAGCTGGTATATTTTCATTGTACTATATTTAAGTACCTGTAGCTGGTATATTTTCATTGTACTATATTTAAGTACCTGTAGCTGGTATATTATTATTGTACTGTACATAAGGCCGTGTAGCTGGTATATTATCATTGTAGTGTACATACGTACCTGTAGCTGGTATACTATCGTTGTGCTATATGTTAGTACCTGTAGCTGGTATATTTTCATTGTACTGTACATAGGTACCTGTAGCTGGTATATTATCTTTTTTCCTGTATGTAAGTACCTGTAGCTGGTATATTATCACTGTACTGTACATAAGCACCTGTAGCTGGTATATTATCATTGTAGTGTACATACGTACCTGTAGCTGGTATATTATTATTGTACTGTACATAAGCCCCTGCAGCTCGTATGTATCATTGTACTGTATTTAAGTACCTGTAGCTGGTATAATATCTTTGTACCTTTCTAAGTACCTGTAGCTGGTATATTTTCATTGTACTGTACATAAGGCCCTGTAGCTGGTATGTTATCATTGTAGTGTACATATGTACCTGTAGCTGGTATATTATCATTGTAGTGTATGTAATTACGTTTAGCAGGTATATTATCATTGTACTGTATGTAAGTACCTGTAAGTAGTATATTATCATTGTACTGTATGTAAGTACCTGTAGTTGGGATGTTATCATTGTACTGTACGTAAGTACCTGTAGTTGGGATATTATCATTGTACTGTATATAAGTACCTGTAGCTGGTATATTATCATTGTACTGTATGTAGGTAGCTGTAGCTGGTAGATCATTGTACTGTATGTAAGTACCTGTAGCTGGTATATTATTATTGTACTGTACATAAGGCCCTGTAGCTGGTATATTATCATTGTACTGTATGTAAGTACCTGTAGCTGGTATATTATTATTGTAGTGTACATAAGGCCCTGTAGCTGGTATATTATCATTGTAGTGTATGTAATTACGTTTAGCAGGCATATTATCATTGTACTGTACATAAGTACCTGTAGCTAGTAGATTATTGTACTTTACGTAAATACCTGTAGTTGGTATATTATCATTGTACTGTACATAAGGCCCTGTAGCTGGTATATTATCATTGTACTGTACATAAGGCCCTGTAGCTGGTATATTATCATTGTACTGTACATTAGCCCCTGTAGCTGGTATATTATCATTGTAGTGTACATAAGGCCCTGTAGCTGGTATATTATCAATGTAGTGTGTAAGTACCTGTAGTTGGTATATAATCATTGTACTGTACATTAGCCCCTGTAGCTGGTATATTATTATTGTACTGTACATAAGGCCCTGTAGCTGGTATATTATCATTGTAGTGTATGTAATTACGTTTAGCAGGCATATTATCATTGTACTGTATGTAAGTACCTGTAGCTAGTAGATCATTGTACTTTACGTAAATACCTGTAGCTGGTATATTATCATTGTACTGTACATAAGTACCTGTAGCTAGTATATTATCATTGTACTGTATGTAAGTACCCGTAGCTGGTATATTATCATTGTACTGTACATAAGCCCCTGTAGCTGGTATATTATCTTTGTACTGTGTGTAAGTACCTGTACCTGGTATATTATCATTGTATTGTACATAAGCCCCTGTACCTGGTATATTATCATTGTATTGTACATAAGCCCCTGTACCTGGTATATTATCATTGTATTGTACATAAGCCCCTGTAGCTGGTATATTATCTTTGTACTGTATGAAAGTACCTGTAGCTGATATATTATTATTGTACTGTACGTAACTACCTGTAGCTGGTATATTATCATTGTACTGTATGAAAGTACCTGTAGCTGTTATATTATCATTGTACTGTACATAGGTACCTGTAGCTGGTCTATTATCATTGTACTGTGTGTAAGTACCTGTATCTGGTATATTATCATTGTACTGTATGTAAGTCCCTGTAGCTGGCATATTATCATTGTACTGTACGTAACTACCTGTAGCTGGTATATTATCATTGTACTGTATGAAAGTACCTGTAGCTGTTATATTATCATTGTACTGTACATAGGTACCTGTAGCTGGTCTATTATCATTGTACTGTGTGTAAGTACCTGTATCTGGTATATTATCATTGTACTGTACGTAAGTACCTGTAGCTGGCATATTATCATTGTACTGTATGTAAGTACCTCTAGCTGGTATATTATCATTGTACTGTATGTAAGTACCTGTAGCTGGTATATTATCATTGTACTGTATGTAAGTACCTGTAGCTGGTATATTATCATTGTACTGTACGTAACTACCTGTAGCTGGTATATTATCATTGTACTGCATGAAAGTACCTGTAGCTGTTATATTATCATTGTACTGTACATAGGTACCTGTAGCTGGTCTATTATCATTGTACTGTGTAAGTACCTCTAGCTGGTATATTATCATTGTACTGTATGTAATTATCTTTAGCTGGTAGATTATCATTGTACTGTACATAAACACCTGTAGCTGGTATATTGCCATTTTACTGTGTGTAAATACCTGTATCTGGTATATTATCATTGTATTGTGCGTAAGTACCTGTAGCTGGTATGTTATCATAGTACTGTATGTAAGTACCTGTAGCTGGTATATTATCATTGTACTGTATTATAAGTACCTGTAGCTGGTATATTATCATTATACTGACATATAAGTACCTGTAGCTGGTATATTATCACTGTACTGTACATAAGTACCTGTAGCTGGTATATTATCATTGTACTGTATGTAAGTACCTGTAGCTGGTATATTATCATTGTACTGTGTAACTACCTGTAGCTGGTATATTATCATTGTACTGTATGTAAGTACCTGTAGCTGGTATATTATCATTGTACTGTACGTAAACACCTGTAGTTGGTATATTATCATTGTACTGTATGCAAGTACCTGTACTTGGTGTATTATCATGTTACTGTATGAAAGTACCTGTAACTGGTATATTATCGTTGTACTGTGTGTAAGTACCTTTAGATGGTTCATAGGTTCATAGGTTCATAGGTTGGTACTAGGCTATCAGCCCTAGGGCCTATACAAGCCTAGCCATAACAATTCCCTGGCTATTTCTTCCCACATTATTTACTTTCTTGGACCCCTGTCTAGCAGGGCGATTGACGTGATCCCTCGGGTGAATTTCCTTTCTCCCATCCAAACGTCAAGGTTCCTCTTGAAGAGGTCCAAAGAGGCACTCTGCTTGACATGTATGGGCAATCTATTCCAGAGTCTGGGGAGTCTCTGGGTCAGGAACCTATCTCTCCAGCATGTTTTGTTTATTGTGATGACAAGGTTTAGATCCCTGGAGCGTGTAGCTCTGAGGGATTGGGGTTTCTTTAAGTTTAGCATGTCCAACATCTCTGGGTTTGACATGGCCTTGTATGTTAAGCAGAGATCGCCTCTGAGTAGACGATATGCGACAGAGTATAGCTGGAGTTTTAAGGCGGTCAGTGTAGGGCATCTGCTTTAGGCCTGTGATTCTTTTAGTGAGGTATTTCTGAGGCCTTTCCAGTTGTTGCAGATGTCTTGAGAGGTACATACCAAATGGGGTGTTGTATTCTATAATGGGTCTAATGAGGGATGAGTACAGTGGGACAATGATCTCCTTTTTCTGGATGAAAAGCCCTTTGTGATGAGGTGTGCCACATAGAAGGATTTCCTGACTGTTGTGGCGATGTGGTTATCGAAGGTGAGACCACTGTCCACCTGTGTCCCTAAGTCTCTTATCACACTTTCTGTGTTTAGTGTACTGCCACCTATATGGTAATTCATGGATACATGTTTTTCCCAAAGGGATAACAATACATTTCTTGGCATTGAGCTTGAGCCCATGGCTCTGGCACCAAGCATCTGTTTCTGTAAGGCCCTTTGTAGAGTATCCACATCATTTGGGGATTCAATAATGGCTCCCAGTTTGCAGTCATCTGCAAACTTTGTTAGCCAGAGTCCCTTAGTGTTGACCTGTACTTCAGAGAAGTAGATGCCAAACAAGAGCGGCCCCAGGACTGAACCCTGAGGTGCTCCACTTGTCACTTGTCTGGAGCTGGATTTGGAGTCGGCTACTTTTACAGTGTGGGTTCTATCAGTAAGCCATTTAGCAACCCATTGGGTGACATAGGGATTAATACCCAACTTAGTAAGTTTATCTATGATTCCAGAGTGGAGGATGGTGTCAAAGGCCTTGGCAAAGTCTAGATAGGCTGTGTGGACCACCTTACCCTAGTCCATGGCTCTGGAGACTGATTCAAAGAAGTCAATCAGGTTCAGGAGACAAGATCGCCCCTTCACAAACCCAAACTGGGTGGGGTCCAGTGTTTGAAGGTTGCCAATGCCTTTGTCTATAAGTTCCATGATAATACGCTCCATGGCCTTGCAGATAAGGCTTGTCAGACTGATGGGACGGTAGTTTCCGGGATCCAAGGTGGATCCCCCTTGTGGATTGGGATAACTGTAGCTCTGCGCCACTCAGTGGGCACAAAACCTGAGGTGAGGCTATGATTAAACATGACACTTAGGTGAGGTGCCAGTTCATATTGTAGTTCATGTAGTACACAGCCCGGGATGTCATCTGGTCCCATGGATGCTGTATTCTTGGCTTTAGAGAGTGCGTTTTGTACCTGTGTAGCCGTTATTACTGGAATTTGGCAATCTTCCGGTATTGAGATGGGCCATTTAGGGGGTGAGAGGGGGTGAAGTTGGCACTGAATCAATCTGCCAGGATATTGGCAATATCCTTTGGAGCAGTATATTTATTGCCATTCTGTTTTAGCTCAGAGCAGATCTGAGCATTGCCATTTAGATTCTTGACATAGTTATAGAATGCTTTGTGGTTGTCTTTGGAATCATTGGCAATTTTATTTTCATAACTAGCTTTGGAGGATTTTATGAGGCATCTCAGCTTCTTACTGAGGCTAGTAAGGGAGTTTTTTGCATCCTGGGATTTTCCTCTTTTCTGCAAAAGTTTCTTCCTTTTGTTGTAAAGTTTGTTTATGGCAGAGGACCACCAGATTGGCTTCCTTTTTTGGATGAGAGCATTTTGGTTCTATTTGGGATGGCACGATTCATGCATGAGTGGATGTGCTCGTACAGTGCCTTAGTGTAGGAATCAGCAGTTGAACTTTCAGTTCCCATCTGCATGGATGACATGAAGTTTGTCACTTCTGACTTGATTAGAATGAAGTTGGCTTTGGAGACGTTTTTTACGGTGGTTTCTTTACTGGGGGGTGGGGGTGGGATGTGGATGTTAAGGGTGATTAGCTTATGGTCAGACCTGACTAATGAGGGGGTGACCATAGGTATGGAGCATTGATTTGCCATGTTGGTAATGACCAGGTCTAGGATATTGGAGCCCCTGGTGGGACTATGGATTAGTTGATCCAGGGCGTTGGAATTTATGAATTCCAAGAACCATTGCGCAAAGGTGTTGGGACATGAGTAGTTTTCCCAGTTAATGGCAGGGTAGTTAAAATCACCCAGTATTAAGGTGTTTGGTTCTATCTTAATATTTTCCAGTATGTTTAAAAATGTGTAGTGAGAATCTTGGGGTATGGTGGGGGATCTGTAGCAAGCTACAATTTGGATTGCAGTCTTACCTAGTGTTAGTTGCACTTGGAGAATTTCAGACACATTGTGTTGGCCAACTAGCCTGGTGGTGTGAATATCCTTGGTGAATATTGACACTCCTCCACCTTTAGTGTTTCGGTCCTGGTTTGGTGGCCGAAAAGTGTGGTAAGAGTTGTAGCCTGGTATTGCAGGGGTGCTCTCTGGAGCCTTGAACCAGGTCTCAGTTACTGCACAGATATCGATGTTCTCCATTTTAGGAGTGCCTCGAGAGTGCATTTTGAGGTTTAGACTTCTAGCATTGAGTAGCATTACCTTCAGATTTTGCATGCTTGTACCTGTTATGGTGGTGGTTTTGTCCTTTGAAGTTTGCCTAAAAGGCTCTATAGGGGTGGCAAGAGCCTTAGCCAGTAACCTGAATCCCAGGGGTGACAGGTGCAGACCATCTCTGGCAAAGCATCGTGGTCTGTCAATCATGTCATCCCAGGCAGACAGATACTGGATCCTCTTTGAATGACACCATAAGCTTAGCCAATTGTTGAAGTCAATCATTATATGGTATATTATCTTTGTACTGTATTAAAGTACCTGTATCCGGTATAATATCATTGTACTGTATGTAAGTACCTGAAGCTGGTATATTATCAATGTACTGTAAGTAAACACCTGTAGCTGGTATATTGCCATTGTATCAGCTAGAGCATCTTCTGTGTGGAGACATGCATGAATGGGCGTACCTTCGTTGAAGGTTGTCGTCAGGGCCGCAACTCAGCATGTAAAAATCTACTGCCAATCATTAGCGGACCGGAGTTCCGCTGTGGCGACTCTAACCGAAAAGCCGAAAGACACAACAACAATTGTATGTAAGTACCTGTAGTTGGTATATTATCATTGTACTGTATTATAAGTACCTGTAGCTGGTATGTAATCATTGTACTGTAAAGTACCTGTAGCTGGTATATTATCACTGGACTATACGAAAGTACCTGTACCTGGTATATTATCATTGTACTGTATATAAGTACCTGTAGCTGGTATATTATCATCGTACTGTACGTAAGTACCTGTAGCTGGTATACTATCATTGTACTGTATGTAAGTACCTGTAGCTAGTATAATATCTTTGTACTTTTCTAAGTACCTGTAGCTGGTATATTTTCATTGTACTATATTTAAGTACCTGTAGCTGGTATATTTTCATTGTACTATATTTAAGTACCTGTAGCTGGTATATTATTATTGTACTGTACATAAGGCCGTGTAGCTGGTATATTATCATTGTAGTGTACATACGTACCTGTAGCTGGTATACTATCGTTGTGCTATATGTTAGTACCTGTAGCTGGTATATTTTCATTGTACTGTACATAGGTACCTGTAGCTGGTATATTATCTTTTTTCCTGTATGTAAGTACCTGTAGCTGGTATATTATCACTGTACTGTACATAAGCACCTGTAGCTGGTATATTATCATTGTAGTGTACATACGTACCTGTAGCTGGTATATTATTATTGTACTGTACATAAGTACCTGTAGCTGGTATATTATTATTGTACTGTACATAAGTACCTGTAGCTGGTATATTATCATTGTACTGTATGTAAGTACCCGTAGCTGGTATATTATTATTGTACTGTATGTAAGTACCTGTAGCTGGTATATTATCATTGTACTGTACATAAGTACCTGTAGCTGATATATTATCATTTTACCGTACGTAGGTAGCTGTAGCTGGTAGATCATTGTACTGTATGAAAGTACCTGTAGCTGGTATATTATCATTGTACTGTATGTAGGTAGCTGTAGCTGGTAGATCATTGTACTATATGTAAGTACCTGTAGCTGGTATATTATCATTGTACAGTACATAAGCCCCTGTAGCTGGTATATTATCATTGAACTGTACATAAGCCCCTGCAGCTCGTATGTATCATTGTACTGTATGTAAGTACCTGTAGCTGGTATAATAATCTTTGTACTTTTTTAAGTACCTGTAGCTGGTATATTTTCATTGTACTGTATAGGTTCATAGGTGCATAGGTTCATACTAGGCTATCTGCCCTAGGGCATTTATAAGCCTAGCCAGAGTTGTGTGGCTTTCACCACCCCTTAGGTTGAAGAATAATATACCCATTAGTTTGCCGTGCCTCTGTCCAGCAGTGATACAGAGATGATCCCCGGGGTAAACCTACGATCTCCCATCCACTTGTCAAGAGGTCCCATCCACTTGTCAAGATTCCTCTTCAACAGAGCCAGCGAGGTGCTCTGTCTCACATGGACCGGGATTCTGTTCCACAGCATAGGGAGTCTCTGGGTGATGAATCTGTCCCTCCAGCACATCCTATTTATATCCGTGTTGAGGTTTAAGTCTCTTGCTCTTGTGGCACTGGTGGATTTGAATTTTTTGAGGTGGAGCATGTCCATTAATTCCGGGTTGGACATGGCCTTGTATGTCAGGCACAGGTCACCTCTGAGCAGACGGTATGCGAGTTTCTTCAGTCGGGCAGCATATGGCAAATTTTTGAGCCCCTTTATCCTTTTGGTGAGTAACTTTTGGGGTCTTTCCAATTGCTGCAGGTGTCGGGTAAGATACATTCCGAATGGGGCATTGTACTCAATCATTGGTCTGATAAGTGAAGAGTACAGGGGAACAATGACCTCCCTTGATCTAGATGTGAATCCCTTCATAATCAGGTGGGCAATGTAGAAGGTCCTCCTAACAACTTTGGCAATGTGAGTGTCAAAAGAAAGGTTACTGTCAACTTGGGTCCCCAGGTCCCTGATAACCTCTTCTGTGCTTAATGGATTGCCACCTATGTGGTAACTTGGGGTTACCTTGTTTTTACCAAAGGGTATGACTATACATTTTTTGGCGTTTAGCTTAAGGCCCTGGCTCTGGCACCAGTTATTCGTTTCTATGAGACCTCTCTGAAGGATATCTGTGTCTGATGGATTTTCAACTATGGCGCCCAGTTTGCAGTCATCTGCAAACTTTGTCAGCCACAATCCTCCTATGTTTGCCTGCACTTCTGAAAAGTAGATGCGAACAAGAGAGGGCCCAGGACTGAGCCCTGTGGGACACCGCTTGTGACCGGCTTGGAGTCTGACATGGCACCAGCAACTCTAACCCTGTGGGTTCTGTCCTTGCGCCAGTTTGCAACCCATCTTGTGACATATGGGTTTACATTTAAGCTGGTGAGCTTTTCTATGATACCCGACTGGGATATTGTGTCGAAAGCTTTTGCAAGGTCAAGGTAGGCTGTGTGAACTGCCTTACCCTCATCAATGGCCTTGGTGACTGTTTCAAAAAAGTCGACCAAGTTCAAGAGGCATGATCTGCCCTTGACAAAGCCGAATTGGGTAGGATCCAATGTCTGTAGGTCCCCTATATCTTTATTTATGAGTTCCATTATGATCCTCTCCATAGCTTTGCAGACCAGGCTTGTTAAGCTTATGGGGTGGTAATTACCAGGGTCCATAGAAGCACCGCCTTTGTGGAGTGGGACCACAGTTGCCATACGTCACTCTTTGGGTACGTATCCTGTGGTAAGGCTAAGATTAAACAGCAGCCTTATGTGTGGGTTTAGTTCCTCAATGAGTTCGTGTAGCACACAGCCGGGGACACCATCCGGTCCCATTGATGCTATGTTTTTAGCTTTAGAGAGAGCAGCTCTCACCTGGGCATTTGAGATGATTGGGAGGCTACACTCTGCTGGGATAGATATTTCTCCTTTTGGGAGAAATTTTCACTGAACCTGTCTGCCAGTATGTTTGCAATGTCTGTGGGTTCAGTGATTTTTGTATCATTTTGGACTAATTCTGAGCATATCTGGGAGTTTCCACCCAGATTTCTAACATAGCTAAAGAAGGCCTTATGATTGTCTTTTGAGTCCTTGGCGATTTTTCTCTCAAAGTTGGCCTTGGATGATTTTATGAGTGATCGTAGTTTTTTTTTACTAGTATTGATCAGAGATGTCTTCCCTTTTAGGGATTTTGCTCTATCTTGTAGTAGCTTTCTCCTCTTGTTGTAAAGTTTGTTTATGGCTGGGGTCCACCAGATCGGGTGCTTGCCTTTGGTGGAAAGGGTCTTGATTTTATTTGGGATTGCTTGATCCATGCAATCCTGGAGGTGCTCGTAGAAAGCATTTGTAAGGGATTCAGCAGCGTGGGTTGTGGTTTCAAATGGCTCAGGGGCCTTGAAGGATACCACACCAGTCTTAAGAAGTGGGAAGATGGCTTTTGAGAAGTTCTTCACTGTGGTCTTTTGTTGGGGTGGGGGCGGATGTGGATCTCCAGTGAGATTAGTTTATGGTCTGATCTCACCAATGAGGGATATACTTCCGGTGTGGAGCATTTTGTCCCCATGTTTGTGATGATCAGGTCTAGTATATTTTCACCTCTTGTGGGAATGGTGACAAGTTGTTCCATAGCATTTGAGTTTATGAACTCCAGGAACCTTTGGGCTAGGGTATTGGGGCTTGAGTAATGTTCCCAGTCTATGTTTGGGTAGTTGAAGTCACCCAATATGATGGTGTTTGGAGAGACATTTATACTCTCCAGTGTCTTCAGGAAGGCTGTGTGGTACGTATATACTCATATGTAAGTACCTGTAGCTGGTATATTATCATTGTACTGTACATAAGGCCCTGTAGCTGGTATGTTATCATTGTACTGTATGTAGGTAGCTGTAGCTGGTAGATCATTGTACTGTATGTAAGTACCTGTAGCTGGTATATTATTATTGTACTGTACATAAGGCCCTGTAGCTGGTATGTTATCATTGTACTGTATGTAGGTAGCTGTAGCTGGTAGATCATTGTACTGTATGTAAGTACCTGTAGCTGGTATATTATTATTGTACTGTACATAAGACCCTGTAGCTGGTATGTTATCATTGTAGTGTACATATGTACCTGTAGCTGGTATGTTATCATAGTACTGTATGTAAGTACCTGTAAGTAGTATATTATCATTGTACTGTATGTAAGTACCTGTAGCTGGTATGTTATCATTGTACTGTATGTAGGTAGCTGTAGCTGGTAGATCATTGTACTGTATGTAAGTACCTGTAGCTGGTATATTATTATTGTACTGTACATAAGGCCCTGTAGCTGGTATATTATCATTGGACTGTATATAAGTACCTGTAGCTGGTATATTATCATTGTACTGTATGTAGGTAGCTGTAGCTGGTAGATCATTGTACTGTATGTAAGTACCTGTAGCTGGTATATTATCATTGTACTGTACATAAGTACCTGTAGCTGATATATTATCACTGTACTGTATGTAATTACCTGTAGCTGGTATATTATCATTGTACAGTACATAAGTACCTGTAGCTGGTATATTATCATTGTACTGTATGTAGGTAGCTGTAGCTGGTAGATCATTGTACTGTATGTAAGTACCTGTAGCTGGTATATTATCATTGTACTGTATATAAGTACCTGTAGTTGGTATATTATCATTGTACTGTATGTAGGTAGCTGTAGCTGGTAGATCATTGTACTATATGTAAGTACCTGTAGCTGGTATATTATCATTGTACTGTACATAAGGCCCTGTAGCTGGTATGTTATCATTGTAGTGTACATATGTACCTGTAGCTGGTATATTATTATTGTAGTGTACATAACGCCCTGTAGCTGGTATATTATCATTGTAGTGTATGTAATTACGTTTAGCAGGCATATTATCATTGTACTGTACATAAGTACTTGTAGCTAGTAGATCATTGTACTTTACGTAAATACCTGTAGTTGGTATATTATCATAGTACTGTATGTAAGTACCTGTAGCTGGTATATTATCATTGTACTGTATGTAAGTACCTGTAGCTGGTATATTATTATTGTACTGTACATAAGGCCCTGTAGCTGGTATATTATCATTGTAGTGTATGTAATTACGTTTAGCAGGCATATTATCATTGTACTGTACGTAAGTACCTGTAGCTAGTAGATCATTGTACTTTACGTAAATACCTGTAGCTGGTATATTAGCATTGTACTGTACATAAGTACCTGTAGCTAGTATATTATCATTGTAGTGTACATAAGGCCCTGTAGCTGGTATGTTATCATTGTAGTGTACATATGTACCTGTAGCTGGTATATTATTATTGTAGTGTACATAAGGCCCTGTAGCTGGTATATTATCGTTGTAGTGTATGTAATTACGTTTAGCAGGCATATTATCATTGTACTGTACATAAGTACCTGTAGCTAGTAGATCATTGTACTTTACGTAAATACCTGTAGTTGGTATATTATCATTGTACTGTACATTAGCCCCTGTAGCTTGTATATTATCATTGTAGTGTACATAAGGCCCTGTAGCTGGTATATTATCATTGTAGTGTACATAAGGCCCTGTAGCTAGTATATTATCATTGTACTGTACATAAGGCCCTGTAGCTGGTATATTATCATTGCACTTTACATAAGTACCTCTAGCTGGTATATTGTCATTGTACTGTACATTAGCCCCTGTAGCTTGTATATTATCATTGTAGTGTACATAAGGCCCTGTAGCTGGTATATTATCATTGTAGTGTACATAAGGCCCTGTAGCTGGTATATTATCATTGTAGTGTACATAAGGCCCTGTAGCTGGTATATTATCATTGTAGTGTACATAAGGCCATGTAGCTGGTATATTATCAATGTAGTGTACGTAAGTACCTGTAGTTGGTATATAATCATTGTACTGTACATTAGCCCCTGTAGCTGGTATATTATTATTGTACTGTACATAAGGCCCTGTAGCTGGTATATTATCATTGTAGTGTACATTAGCCCCTGTAGCTGGTATATTATCATTGTGCTGTATGTAAATACCTGTAGTTGGTATATAATCATTGTACTGTATGCAAGTATCTGTAGTTGGTATATTATCATTGTACTGTATGTAATTACCTGTAGCTGGTATATTATCATTGTACTGTACATAAGTACCTGCAGCTGGTATGTTATCATTGTACTGTATGTAAGTACCTGTAGCTGGTATATTATCATTTTACTGTATGTAATTACCTGTAGTTGGTATATTATCATTGTACTGTATGTAATTACCTGTAGCTGGTATATTATCATTGTACTGTATGTAAGTACCTGTAGCTGGTATATTATCATTGTACTGTATGTAAGTACCTGTAGCTGGTATATTATCATTGTACTGTATGTAAGTACCTGTAGCTGGTATATTATCATTGTACTGTATGTAAGTACCTGTAGCTGGTATGTTATCATAGTACTGTATGTAAGTACCTGTAGTTGGTATATAATCATTGTACTGTATGCAAGTATCTGTAGTTGGTATATTATCATTGTACTGTATGTAATTACCTGTAGCTGGTATATTATCATTGTACTGTATGTAAGTACCTGTAGCTGGTATATTATCATTGTACTGTATGTAAGTACCTGTAGCTGGTATATTATCATTGTACTGTATGTAGGTAAATGTAGCTGGTATATTATCATTGTACTGTATGTAAGTACCTGTAGTTGGTATATAATCATTGTACTATATGTAAGTATGTGTAGCTGTTATATTATCATTGTACTGTATGTAATTACCTGTAGCTGGTATATTATCATTGTACTGTATGTAAGTACCTGTAGCTGGTATATAATCATTGTACTGTATGTAAGTACCTGTAGCTGGTATATTATCATTGTACTATATGTAAGTATGTGTAGCTGTTATATTATCATTGTACTGTATGTAAGTACCTGTAGCTGGTATACTATCATTGTACTGTATGTAAGTACCTGTAGCTGGTATATTATCATTGTACTGTACATAAGTTCCTGTAGCTGGTATATTATCATTGTACTGTATGTAAGTACCTGTAGCTGGTATATAATCATTGTACTATATGTAAGTATGTGTAGCTGTTATACTATCATTGTACTGTATGCAAGTATCTGTAGTTGGTATCTTATCATTGTACTGTTTGTAATTACCTGTAGCTGGTATATTATCATTGTACTGTATGTAAGTACCTGTAGCTGGTATATAATCATTGTACTATATGTAAGTATGTGTAGCTGTTATATTATCATTGTACTGTATGTAAGTACCTGTAGCTGGTATACTATCATTGTACTGTATGTAAGTACCTGTAGCTGGTATACTATCATTGTACTGTATGTAAGTACCTGTAGCTGGTATATTATCATTGTACTGTACATAAGTACCTGTAGCTGGTATATTATCATTGTACTGTATGTAAGTACCTGTAGTTGGCATATTATCATTGCACTGTATCTAAGTACCTGTAGCTGGTATATTATCATCGTACTGTACGTAAGTACCTGTAGCTGGTATACTATCATTGTACTGTATGTAAGTACCTGTAGCTGGTATATTATCATTGTACTGTACATAAGTACCTGTAGCTGGTATATTATCATTGTACTGTATGTAAGTACCTGTAGCTGGTATGTTATCATTGTACTGTATGTAAGTACCTGTAGCTGGTATATTATCATTGTACTGTACATAAGTACCTGTAGCTGGTATATTATCATTGTACTGTATGTAAGTACCTGTAGCTGGTATATTATCATTGTACTGTACATAAGTACCTGTAGCTGGTATATTATCATTGTACTGTATGTAAGTACCTGTAGTTGGCATATTATCATTGCACTGTATCTAAGTACCTGTAGGTGGTATATTATCATCGTACTGTACGTAAGTACCTGCAGCTGGTATACTATCATTGTACTGTATGTAAGTACCTGTAGCTGGTATATTATCATTGTACTGTACATAAGTACCTGTAGCTGGTATATTATCATTGTACTGTATGTAAGTACCTGTAGCTGGTATGTTATCATTGTACTGTATGTAAGTACCTGTAGCTGGTATATTATCATTGTACTGTATGTAAGTACCTGTAGCTGGTATATTATCATTGTACTGTACATAAGTACCTGTAGCTGGTATATTATCATTGTACTGTATGTAAGTACCTGTAGCCGGTATATTATCATTGTACTGTATGTAGGTAAATGTAGTTGGTATATTATCATTGTAGTGTATGTAATTACCTGTAGCTGGTATATTATCATTGTACTGTATTTAAGTACCTGTAGCTGGTATATTATCATTGTACTGTATGTAAGTACCTGTAGCTGGTATATTATCATCGTACTGTGTGTAAGTACCTGTAGCTGCTATATTATTATTGTACTGTACATAAGTACCTGTAGCTGGTATATTATCATTGTACTGTATGTAAGTACCTGTAGCTGGTATATTATCATTGTACTGTATGTAGGTAAATGTAGCTGGTATATTATCATTGTACTGTATGTAGGTAAATGTAGCTGGTATATTATCATTGTACTGTATGTAGGTAAATGTAGCTGGTATATTATCATTGTACTGTATGTAAGTACCTGTAGCTGGTATGTTATCATTGCACTGTATGTAAGTACCTGTAGCTGGTATATTATCATTGTACTGTATGTAGGTAAATGTAGCTGGTATATTGTCATTGTACTGTATGTAGGTAAATGTAGCTGGTATATTATCATTGTACTGTATGTAAGTACCTGTAGCTGGTATGTTATCATTGCACTGTATGTAAGTACCTGTAGCTGGTATATTATCATTGTACTGTATGTAATTACCTGTAGCTGGTATATTATCATTGTACTGTATGTAAGTACCTGTAGCTGGTATATTATCATTGTACTGTACGTAAGTACCTGTAGCTGGTATATTATCATTGTACTATATGTAGGTAGCTGTAGCTGGTAGATCATTGCACTGTATGTAAGTACCTGTAGCTGGTATATTATCATTGTACTGTATGTAGGTAGCTGTAGCTGGTAGATCATTGCACTGTATGTAAGTACCTGTACCTGGTATGTTATCATTGCACTGTACGTAAATACCTGTAGCTGGTATATTATCATTGTACTGTACATAAGTACCTGTAGCTGGCATATTATCATTGTACTGTATGTAAGTACCTGTAGCTGGTATATTACCATTGCACTGTACGTAAGTACCTGTAGCTGGTATATTATCATTGTACTGTATGTAAGTACCTGTAGCTGGTATATTATCATTGTACTGTATATAAGTACTTGCAGCTGGTATATTATCATTGTACTGTATGTAATTATCTTTAGCTGGTAGATTATCATTGTACTGTAAGTAAGTACCTCTAGCTGGTAGATTATCATTGTACTGTACGTAAACACCTGTAGCTGGTATATTGCCATTTTACTGTGTGTAAATACCTGTATCTGGTATATTATCATTGTATTGTACGTCAGTCCCTGTAGCTGGTATATTATCATTGTACTGTATGTACGTACCTGTAGCTGGTCTATTATCATTGTACTGTTTGTAAGTTCCTGTAGCTGGTATATTATCATTGTCCTGTATGTAAGTACCTGTAGCTGGTCTATTATCATTGTACTGTATTATAAGTACCTGTAGCTGGTATATTATCATTATACTGTCTTATAAGTACCTGTAGCTGGTATATTATCATTGTACTGTGTGTAAGTACCTGTAGCTGGTATATTATTATTGTACTGTGTGTAAGTACCTGTAGCTGGTATGTTATCATTGCACTGTACTTAAGTACCTGTAGCTGATACATTATCATTGCACTGTACATAAGCACCTGTAGCTGGTATATTATCATTGTACTGTACATAAACACCTGTAGTTGGTATATTATCATTGTACTGTATGTAAGTACCTGTACTTGGTGTATTATCTTGTTACTGTATGAAAGTACCTGTAGCTGGTATATTATCAATGTACTGTAAGTAAACACCTGTAGCTGGTATATTGCCATTGTATCAGCTAGAGCATCTTCTGTGTGGAGAGATGCATGAATGAGCGTACCTTCGTTGACGGTTGTGCGTCAGGGCCGGCAACTCAGCATGTAAAAATCTACTGCCAATCATTAGCGGACCGGAGTTCCGCTGTGGCGACTCCTAACCGGGAAAAGCCGAAAGACACAACAACAATTGTATGTAAGTACCTGTAGTTGGCATATTATCATTGTACTGTATTATAAGTACCTGTAGCTGGTATATAATCATTGTACTGTACGTAAGTACCTGTAGCTGGTATATTATCACTGGACTATACGTAAGTACCTGTACCTGGTATATTATCATTGCACTGTATATAAGTACCTGTAGCTGGTATATTATCATCGTACTGTACGTAAGTACCTGTAGCTGGTATACTATCATTGTACTGTATGTAAGTACCTGTAGCTGGCATATTATCATTGTGCTGTATATAAGCCCCTGTAGCTGATATATTATCACTGTACTGTATGTAAGCACCTGTAGGTGGTATATTATCATCGTACTGTACGTAAGTACCTGTAGCTGATATATTATCACTGTACTGTATGTAAGCACCTGTAGGTGGTATATTATCATCGTACTGTACGTAAGTACCTGTAGCTGGTATATTATCATTGTACATCTACTCCTGTCTTACTCCATGAACCTTCAGACCATCTCCATGTCTCCTATGATAGACAGACTCAAAGATTTTATTGAAATCAAGTTATACACCCCTCATTAGACCCAATATAGAGTACAATACCCCGTTTGGTATATACCTCACAAGACATCTGCAACAGCTGGAATGGCCGCAGAAATACCTCAATAAAAGAATCACAGGCCTAAAGCAGATGCCCTACGCTGACTGTCTAAAAAAACTCCAGCTATACTCTGTCACATATCGCCTACAGAGGCGATCTCTGCTTAACATACAAGGTCATGTCAAACCCTGAGCTGATGGACATGCTCCACTTAAAGAAATCACAACCCCTCAGAGCCACACGCTCCAGGGATCTAAACCTTATCATCGCAATGAACAAAACATGCTGGAGGGATAGGTTCCTGACCCAGAGACTCCCCATACTCTGGAATAGACTGCCCATACATGTCAAGCAGAGCACCTTCTTGGTCCTCTTCAAAAGGAACTTTGATGATTGGATGGGAGATAAGAAATTCACCCCGGGGATCATGTCAGTTGTCCTGCTAGACAGAGGTCCAGAGAAGCAAATATTGTGGGAAGAAATATCCAGGGAATTGTTATGGCTAGGCTTGTATAGGCCCTAGGGCCGATAGCCTAGTACCAACCTATGAACCTATGAACATCCAATGAGTTTATTTTGTCATCTTCAAGTATGATCAAACCATAAAAATTAATCAAGTTAGAACTGCTGTAACCTGCTGTCCACAGATCTATATTGGTGTTTATCTTACATTTTCATGATTCTCAGTACCTTCTCTATGATATTTTCAGCTACAGAGATCAACCTTACAGATATGTTATTTCTTGGTTCAGTTTCATCTCCCACTTGTGAAGTAGTGTCACCATGGCCTCCATTTCCTGGGCCATTTCCATCTCCCCACTTATCAAGCAGCATCACCATGGCCTCCATTTCCCAGGTCAGTTCCATTTCCTCCTTGTGACGTAGCATCACCATGGCCTCCATTTCCCAGGTCAGTTCCATTTCCTCCTTATGACGTAGCATCACCATGGCCTCCATTTCCTGGTCCAATTCCATCTCCCACTTGACAAGCAGCATCACCATGGCCTCCATTTCCTGGGTCAGTTCAATCTCCCCCTTGTGAAGTAGCATCACCATGGCTTCCATTTCCAGGGCAATTCCCATCTCCCACTTGTCAAGCAGTATCACCATGGCCTCCATTTACAGGCCCAGTTCCATCTCCCCCTTGTGAAGTAGCATCACCATGGCTTCCATTCACATGATCTTGTGCAGCAGTATCATGTCCCCTTTGTCCTTCTTATTCAGAATGACCTTCACTTCACCCTGATATGATCTTGTGAACCTGTGTCATGTTCTCCTTCTGTTTTTCATGTTCAGTATGACCCCCTTTACATACCCTTGGCATGCTCTTGTACATGCCACACTCCCACTCCGGCTACTCTGGTGTCAGGTGAGAAAGGCTTTAGCTCCTGTGATATCTGGTTGCATTCTTTCTTTTCCATTCAGCATACCTTTTGGTAACTGGATTCCTTCCTGCAACCTGATGGTATTTTCCTTATATGGCCTCAGAAGTGCAGGCTGTATTCAAATGATGACGTCACCAAGACTATACAGAATAGAAAGATCCCAGAAGCAAAGAATCACTACATCTCCTGAGGATATACCCTATTAGTTCTTTTTGCTGCTCCACTGACCTTTCATTCTGCTCCTAATGTGCCAATCAGGATGTGATAAACACCCCCCACACATCTTTTTTTCCTGATTTCCTGTCATCAGTTCCACTGTCCCCAAGTGATACATCATACCAGGGCTGTTGGACCCAGGTACAGTACATTACATTTGTCTAAAGTAAATTACAACTATCACCTTTCTGCCCACCATTTCAGCCTTTCCAAGTTATTTGCTGGACTCTTTCCCTGTACACACCAACTGCACCTTTCTCTGTGCCATCAGTAAAGGAGTTTCTCCTATTATCTATCTCTTCAGACTCTGTGAAGAGTACTGTGTCCAGAACATTCCCCTCCAGTCACTTTCCTAATTTCTGACATTTAATCCTGCATAATATCCATTCTTGTCACACCACCACCATCACTGCTGAGAAGGCCACTGCAGATTCCAGTTCAATGCCTGCCCTGACCACTTCCCAAGTCCATTTCTGTTCCAGTTCTGTTAATCTCCCTATGAAGTCACTGGTGCTCATAACTACTGTGATGTGTGCACTTCCTGCCATCAGTGAGAAGTTCATCATTTCCTCATTTGTCTTGCATAATCTCAGTCCTAGGACAATTCTCAGTGTCATTTCTCTATTCCTTTCAAACTTGTGAGACAACCTGATATTCCTTGTGATTGAGTATTCCATTCCTCTATTGTGACTCCATCTGACTACACTTCTCTATTCGTGCATTGCTGTGCTGCCCCTAGACTACATTTTCATCCCCCCGTCGTCTTGTACTTTATCTACCCATGTCTTGTTATCACTACACACACACACACACACACACACACACACACACACACACACACACACACACACACACATTTATGGTCAATGTTTTAGTTTCTGACGTCTGGTGCTTGGCTGAAATTAAGTATGTGCGTGTGTGTGTGTGTGTGTGTGTGTGTGTGTGTGTGTGTGTGTGTGTGTGTGTGTGTGTGTGTGTGTGTGTGTGTGTGTGTACTAAATTTGAGCAAAACACCTAAATGTTGACATTTGAAACAGCTACCATAAAACACTGACAACGTGAATATCAACAAGCTACCACACATGCACTGAGCAATAATATCTGTGCATGCAAACATCAAACTAAAAAAAAGCAAAAAACAGATGCTGTTTGCAGAGGGGCAAGCCCCCCTGCACCCCCAATATCCACTGCTAAATATATATATTAAGTCAAGGATCACACAAGGATCACAGGGAAAGGACATATTCCCCAACCCTAAGAACTGCAAGATCTTGCATACCTATCGATCGTCTACTTGGTTGACCAAATTTTGCTAACTAAACAGATGTTAACCAAGCATAAGTTATGACAAAATTCAATGTCCCCAGTTATATATATATATATATATATATATATATATATATATATATATATATGGGTCCCTTTCACATGGTCGACTTTTCATAAAGTCGACTTTCATACGGCCGAGACCATATGATCGACTTTTGAAAAGCTGACCATGGGAAACCGCTATCTCTGCACAGTGCGGAATGGGAAAATTTCCCACTTCCGCACTGTAGTGTGATCTCTGAGTTGGTATATTTAAGTTACAGGGGGTGCAGGAGGGCAGAGCCCCCATGCTAAAAGTTTAAGTTAAGTGTTTGTTGCTTGTTTATGTTTACTTTACATAGTCGGCATGCTGAAAGTCGATCATATGGTCTCGGCCATATGATAGTCGACTTTCTGAAATGTCGACCGTGTAAAGTAGACCTATATATGGGTGGGAGGTTGGCGTCATGATTAAGGTGCTTACTTAGGAAACACAAGGCCCAGGGTTTGATTCTGACATGGGATAATTGGCTAGGCTTAAAATGTAATAACTAAAAAAGTTCCGTACTGACAGACAAAAAAAGTCTTTTATTCACAAATCCAACAAACAAATGAGCGCTTTCGTCTGCACAAAGCAGACTTCTTCAGAATAATGAACCTGTGGTGCCTTTGTTTTTTATACAATCTTGTATAAAGCACTTAATCATTAATTACCAATTAAACCATCAAAGTTAATTTTAAGGTGAGTAAGAATTATAATTGAATTGTTTCTCATACCTTAAATCTTTTTTGGTTTGTTGACATTTTTTGTATATGCTAAAAGAAACGCCCTGTATAGATACTTTAATACTAACAATTCTAATTAATTATACAAGTTAAAAACATTACCAACACAAATTTTAGCTTAAAATGGCCCATAAAGGCAGTTAGCCTAGTACTAATCTATGAATATATATATATATATATATATATATATATATATATATATATATATATATATATACATATATATATATATATATATATATATATAGAGTTCTCCTTTATAATCTCGAAATGCTGAAATCTCGAATTTCAGTGTCTCAAAATCATAAAGGCGAGCGATCAAAATCCCGAAACCCCAAAACCGTGAAATACAAAATCGTGAACATATACACACTGCACACCACACTACACATACACTATCCTACCCACACAACATACACAAACACAACAACACAAACAAACACACCTACACTTCATATAAGCAGGGGGGCAAGCCCCCCTGCACACCCCACTTATATATACTAACTCCGAGATCGCACAAACAGGAAAAGACAGCAAACTCACACCCAGACATTCCACAGTCACTTGCACACAGACACACACATCACACATATACCAACACATTCAACACTTACAGACTCATACTTTCACCTGCCTACCCTAACCCATACGTACAACTTACAAACACACTCATATGCATTCAAACTCCCACCCAAAACCCTTACAAAACACTCACTTACCTTAAATCACTCCTAAATCCATACATGACACCATCCACAGGAAACACCGGACGCAACGAAGTGTAAAGCCATAATTGTGAATTTGAGATATTTGAATTCGTGATTATGCACTTTCGCTCTTTTAAAAATTCACCTTTATGATCTTGGGATACTGAAATTTGAGATTTCAGTATTTCGAAATTATAAAGGGAACTCTATATTTATATAAATATATATATATATATATATATATATATATATATATATATATATATATATATATATATATACACACACACACACATAGAAAGAGAGAGAGATTTTGATAGATAGATAGATAGATAGATAGATAGATAGACAGATAGACAGATAGATAGATAGATAGATAGATAGATAGATAGATAGATAGATAGATAGATAGATAGATAGATAGATAGATATAAAAGCCAACCATGCACTTTGGTTAAAAAACATACTGTGCAGCAACAAAGCAACATTCACATCCCAGTAGAGGGATGAGCAACTCCTATTAAATGCAATAGACTGAACAACATCAAGATCCTCAGTACCACTGCTGAAAAGCACCCAGTTGAGACTATGTCTACAACTTAACGAAAAAAGGAACCAAAACCAGGATCCACAACTGATAATCACGACAATACTCCACCACAGCAAGCTCAAGGATGCAAGGACACCAAGCGTGAAGACAAATCTTTTATTCCACGACAAAAAGCCACAGACTGAGCGCTTTCACCAGTCAAGCTGGTATCATCAGAGTCGTGATTATCAGTTATGTCTACAACTTGTCATAACTCCTTTACAACAAGAGATCAAAGGCTTCCTGAAATAACAAAGCTTAAGAGGCTTCAGCTACTCCACTTCTTTTTATTATCGCTTAACACACTTTTTTCAGACAGTTAACAATCTTCAGAAAAGGCTGATGTGAGATGTCAGGAGCCTGTGTGCAACCAGAAGCTGAAGCAGCTTAATGCCCACTTCTCATCATATTCCTAAGTGGTCTGACAGATTGTGCCAATCTCATCTTAAAAAGAAGCAAAAGATGGACACTTCATGAAAATAAGGACCTTGTCACAAGTGATCCAAGGGATACCTATGCTTTGTTCTACAGTTTAGGGATGAAGGATGCTGTCACCTTAGTAGTCCAGAGGGTAAAGTGCAACACCCTTTTGGTGGACAGATTAAGCAGTACAGATGAGAAGAGGAAACCTGCAATATCAGGACCCTCATAGCATTAGAATAAGTACAGCCACTTTAACCTTCTACCCTGACTGAAAAGGAGGGGCCTCGGTGTCCAAAAAAAATCGCATCAACTTGTAAACATTAGAAACAGAAAATGCCCTAACCTCATCTTCAGTAAAAGACCCACATCTCACACCCCCTCCAAAGGATGAAAGGCTTGCCTTCACTTGACTATCTGCTCTCTGACTACTTAAAAAGCATCAGATCTAAACCTGTAGTTCCACCTAAACTGAAAGATTTCTACCATCATGTCCACTTAAAGTTTGTCCCAAATTTTAGACCTTTTTATAGGTTCATAGGTGTTTACTAGGCTAAGAACCACAAGGGCCCTTTTAAGCCTAGCCATGCATCCCAAATCTCTGACAAGTTCTGATACCCTTGATAAGTGTAAGCATGAGCTTGGGGGATGAAATCTTTACAGGCTGCCTCTGCCTGTGTCAATTAGAGACATAGGTGCTAAACCGTGCTGAATTTCTGGTTTTCCATCCAATTGTCTCATATCTTGTGTGTAACCATAAGGCTGGGATATGACAATCTGATTCCAACATATATGAGCTCAGACATGGAAACAGAATACCCCCTTTGAGTTTTACCAAAAATCATAGTCATTATCCTTTTGGTTTTTACTAAAATCAAGGCCACCATCCTAATACCCCCTTTGATTTTTACTAAAATCAAGACCACTATCCTAATACCCCCTTTGAGTTTTACCAAAAATCTTGGTCACTATCCTAATACCGCCTTTGTTTTTTACTAAAATCAAGGCCACTATCCTAATACCCCCTTTGAGTTTCACTAAACTCTTGGTCACTATACTAATACCCCCTGTGATCCCTCCCACTGGACCAATAATCAAGGAGCCTTAATCCTCATGACTGGCACCAGTGTGAGACGTATATTGGGAGAATGACAAGTGCACACACAATATTTCCAGATGCAGCTCTCTGCATCAAGTGCAGTTTCCCTTAAGAGCAAACAGAGACCACAGTCAGTCCAGGGCTGGCTTTTGCCTCTTTCTCCACATCCCCAAAAAGATTCCCCACTGGATCAGCTACAGAGTTGAGGTCTCAGCTGAGTGGCCAAGCCAAGACCTTCAGCACCCTCTCTGTCCAACCAGTGCTTTGTGTCCCTGCCCAAGTAGCTGACACACATTCTTTGAGGTTTGATTGACACACACACACACACACACACACACACACACACACACACACACACACATAGAAAGGCTGGCAGAGGTTTACTAGTTACACCCCCTACTGCCCAGACTATAATGTAGTTTTTACTACCACCAGTCACTCTTTATCAGCTACTTTAAGGCCCTTAACAAAGGGTTTCCAGTCTTACTGTGTAATGTTACTATTAATACAAATGGTAGTTTGACCAAGAGCAAGGCTGTTAGGAGTGGTCCACAGTATCACCAAATAAATATGCAATTACTCTCAGAACTTAATAGTTCTACAAAGATCAGCCACAGTGAAAGGTTTAACTGTGTTTAATAATACATATTAAAAGAACAAGATATACTCAGTATATAATTACAGTGACATCAGAGTTCAAAAGCACTGGAAATATTTAAAACAACATTGCAGGGCAGTCGCAAATAAATAAATAAAAAATATCTAAACTATGTGTTGTTATATTCCTGACTATATATAAAAGAATTATACTGTTCCCTAGCCTTACTTACTCACAGCAAAGCAGAGGTGTGGTGAATGGATTGTGTCGGGTCCAGGACAGAATACAGAAGGCTGTCTCTCTCTCTCTCTCTCTCTCTCTCTCTCTCTCTCAGTTACTTCTTAAATTAATATCTCAAATATTACTGCTGGGATACTTGCAGAATGACATCATTGCTTGTCATCTGACTCCTAGTTCCCAGGCTCAAAACAACCATTGATGGCAGCTGGTAGCATTTAGCATCTACCTGTGAAAATATATAAACCTCAGATCTTTGCCAAAGGCTGGAAGTCATAAAACAATAAAACACTTCCAAGACAATACAGAAAACTTCTCATTGCAAACACTGTGTCTCCTTGCTGCCATAAAGTAATTTAATTTCAGCTATTTTTCTGAAGTTAACCTCCTGTATTTCAGTTTCCACTGTTAAAATATATACATCTAAACAGTTACAATAGTGTGTGTGCATTTCTGTTTTTTTCCAGCAGAGCATGCTGTGGTTACACTTTAAGCACAGGCACTTTATAAAATATCTTTTCAGTACATATGTCTGTACAAACCTACTGTAGTTTGATATGCACATAACATTCAGTTCTAATATATTTGTAACACAAATATCTTATATGAATCATGTTGATATCCACAAATGAGATATAATAATTTACAAAAATCTAGATAACTGGGCTGGCAGTATCCCCTTTCATGACACCCCCTTTGAGTTTTACTAAAATCATGGTCACTATCCTAACTTGAGGATGTAACAGAGCTCTATAATATTGAGACATGACCTATTACCACTGCTTTCTAGTCAGTCATAAAGGGTGGGACACAGATGTCACTAGGGAACATAGCAATTTGGGGATCAGAAAAATATGTAAAGTGTTCAACTACTTCTCCATAGGATATCTACGAACAACCCAAATATATGTTGCTCAAGGCCTGCATAAAGCCTGTTTGCCACTATACTCCTAGGGAGACACCATGAGGAGGTGAAAGCAATCCTCAAGAAATAAAGGCTTTTTTATATCTGACTGGGAGAAACAAAACTGCCCTAAGATGGTTGTGATTCACACCAAATACATAGTATCCATGTCTTGGCCATATTGACACTGAATCTGGGCAACCAATAGAACTCCCCAGGAAGTTCCTATAAACCTGCAAGTACACATTTATTTTTATTTACATTTGTTAACTGGGTATTGTCTGACTCGGCAAAAAGCCTGTTTTCAGTGGAGACCTGGAGAGAAAAGCTCCCAAGCAATGGTTACAAGAGTTAAGATAAAAAGAAAAATATTATGCACATTGTACAACTGAGTAAAGTTACAAGTATTGATAAAATATAAACATGGTACAAATGAGAAAAATATGAAATATCATGCTCAGATTATATAGTTAAAAATAATAAGAATTTTTTTTTTATTTTTGTGTCTTGGTTTGACCGGTGATGACATTCATAGGCTACTCATTCTAAGCATAAGAGCAAGGAAAAAATAAAATAGAATATAACCGAGTGAGCAGAGTGGAGATAGCTTAGCCGGAGGAAGTGCACAAACATAACCAGTTTGATTAGTATTCTAGCAGGTACCGTTTGATGTTATGCTTTTCAGGACAGGATAGAATGTGCTGTGGAAGTGAATTTAAGCTTTAGATACTGAATGGTTATATAGTGAGTCACCATGAAAGTTATGAGATTTACTAATACTGAGTAGCAATTTATCAGCTGGCCGAAGTGAGGTCAGATTAGTACAGGGTTGAACAAGGTCAGATAGGCCTATACAGTGGTCAGGGTTATGGATAACTGATTAAGAGTGAGTGAGGAAGTTCAATCCAGCCAAGTTGTTGAAGTGCAGTACAGTGATGTGATCTATGTGGGAAGAGTGTAGCAGAGCAAACACTATTTGTAACCATCTAGAGCTGCTTGCTTGGAAGTCTTGTTATTTTTTTATTTTTATTTTATACTTTTGATATAATGTCAGCTCAAAACACATATTATAGTCAATTTTATATTTCCATTCTGTAAGAGAAGTTATATACCCACTCATAATGGAAGCCAAGTACAATGCAGCTTGGAAGACTTTCACTGTGAAATGCTTGTAAAAACAGAATTTAGTACTTTCTATATCAGACTATCTCTCAATCACAAGGGTTGGGAGGGTGGCCTAATGGTTTAGGTGTTTGCCTTATAAACACAAGGTGCAGGGTTTGAGTCTCACAAGGGATAATTGGCTAAGCTTAAAATGGCTCGCAAGGGCAGTTAGCTTAGTAAGAATCTATGAATTGTAAGAAACCTTTTAGATGTGCACATTAGACAGTCTGATATAAAAAAGCACTTAAGACTATGTTCCTATCCTGAAAGACTAAAGGGCAGTTCAAAGTTGAATTTAGCTTGGACATATTATTAAAGGGCATTTTGCTGGTGATATATTTACTGTGACAGATAATGTCACCATTTGAAAGAAATATTTATGATTTTTACTTTTGACATGATGTAACCTAATGCACCTGCTTATGTTCTAAGCATGTGTTACATTCCAAACTAGGAGAAAGAGTCATGTATTCACCCCTATCGTACCATTGTCTATAGTAACACCAAGATGTTTTGTTTGTTCTATGGGTTCAGTAACTGCACCATTGGAGGAACTGATAGAAAGTGGAGCTTGTTTATTTGTTGTGGAAGAGTTGGAAAAGAGCATAAGCTTGGTTTTGTTAGGATTTAAAATGAGTTGATGGACTTTTAAGTATTTTTCAGTACTATACAGAGCATTCTGAGTTTTATTTTGGAGCTCATTCAGAGTGGGGGCGGAGAAGATAAAGGAAGAATCATCTGCATATTGAATGATAGAGGCAGGATTAGCTGCAGAGCAAAGATCATTAGTAAAAATGATGAAAAAAAGAGGGCCAAGAATAGAGCCTTGTGGGACACCAACAGCAATGGGCAGTAAGGGAGAGAAATTATTATCCCAAAAGGTAGCTTGTTTACGGTTAGGGAGATAACTATGAAACCAGCCTAATGTTTCAGTGCTAAAATTGAAAGTAGCAAGTTTGTTGAGAAGTAATTGATGAGAGACAGCGTCAAAAGCCTTTGACATACCAAGGAAGGTGGCAGAGATGCATTGTTTTGAGTAGATTAATGGTATTGGTGAAACATAATAGAGCAGTATTAGTATTGTATTTGGGGCAAAAGCCATGCTGGAAACCTGATAAGAGGTTGCTCTTTAGTAGGTAGTCTAATGTTTGTTTATGTAAACATTTTTCTAAGATTTTAGCTAGTAGGGAAATGATGGATATAGGTCTGTAGTTGGATAGATCTGTGGATGAGCTTCCTTTGTGATGGGTATGATATGTGATATTTTCCAGAGAAGGGGAATGTACTGTTCAGAGATCGAGCGGTTAATAAGTATAGATTTATGATAAGAGATGGATGAAGCAGAAAGTTTTAGAAATTCACTTGGTAACTGATCTGCGGAGAGAGAGAGCAGGGTTTTATTTTACTTAGAAGATGTTTATATAACTGGTTTGGATAGGATTGTTGAGACAAGAAGGAGGAGCTATGGAGAGTGGCAAATTTTCTGTTCTGTTAAATAATGAGGTAATAAAGTGGGATTGGCATAAATGCTAATTCCTGAAAACACGCTAATATTCTGCTCCACATACAGATCAAAAAGCAACTTCAGGGCCATCAAAAGAACTCCAGGATCATGGAAAAGGAAATGTGGAAAATGGGTGTGGCAGGCCAAGGACACCTTATAGAACCATCAAGCTTCTGAAATGTATAGAGCAGTAACCTCCAATGGAAATAGTGTATAGGCCCTCAATAGCCAATGCACTGGATGCATACATCTCAACTGTCCAGATTTTTGCAGAATGTCCAGATTTTACCTCATATTTTTGTCTGTTCCTCATAAAAGTTGTGGTTTTCTGGCAAATCACTGGGATGACCTGATAATTGAAATCACTAAATAAGGGATACAGTTGATATTCAGACTTCAAATCCTTAAGAAAATTATGTTAACACAAACCCTGTTATTCTAGTAACTTTCAAAGTTTATAAGAACAATACTTTGAGCCTTTGTTCCCCCATTTTGTCAGACTTTGTCCAGATTTTTAGCAGTAAGAGTTTGAGAGGTACGAGTGGATGTAAATCAGATGAATTCCATGATAACCTGTTGAAGACCTTTTCAACATTACAACCTGAGAGAAACAATGGAACAACGGAGCTCTTGGCTGTACAGATGACGCTCAAGCCATGAGCACAGCCTGTGGCTGCCTTTGAATAAACCCATAACAACCACTGTGTATTATCTGGGCGTCATCATTTTAGTCAATTGGCCTACATATTTATAAAAACTCTATAGTGCATATTAAGAATTGAGACTAGACTGTAATAACATGGGTTTAGTAGCAAGATAAACCACATTCTCAGTGGTACACGTTGCGAAACAATAGAATATAATTTTCTTACCAGTAGCTGAATGTATAAAAATACTGTTTTTCTTAATATATTTACAGTTTACACAATTTAAACATGGATACTTTCCTTTCTTAGGAACACTAACAGAACCACTAGTGTTATGAACTTCCTTGTCATATAATCATTGTTTTAAGTTTCTCCTTTTGTTATAGGAAAAATATGGAGCGCTACCAACAATGCCTTTTATTTCAGGATGTGCATTTAAAATACTCCAATTACTTCTCATTATATCTCTCACTTTATTAGTTCATAGGTTCATAGGTTCATAGGTTGGTACTAGGCTATCAGCTCTAAGGCCTATGCAAGCCTAGCCATAACAATTCCCTGGATATTTCTTCCCACAATATTTACTTCTCTGGGCCCCTGTCTAGCAGGGTGACTGACATGATCCCTGGGGTGAATTTCCTATCTCCCATCCAATCATCAAGGTTCCTTTTGAAGACGGCCAATGAGGCACTCTGCTTGTCATGTATGGGCAGTCTATTCCAGAGTATGGGGAGTCTCTGTGTCAGGAACCTATCCCTCCAGCATGTTTTGTTCATTGTGATGATAAGGTTTAGATCCCTGGAGCATGTGGCTCTGAGGGATTGGGATTTCTTTAAGTGGAGCATGTCCAACAGCTCAGGGTTTGACATGGCCTTGTATGTTAAGCAGAGATCACCTCTGAGTAGACGATATGCCACAGAGTATAGCTGGACTTTTTTTACATGGTCAGCATATGGCATCTGCTTTAGGCCTGTGATTCTTTTAGTGAGGTATTTCTGTGGCCTTTCCAGCTGTTGCAGATGTCTTGTGAGGTACATACCAAACGGGGCATTATACTCTATAATAGCTCTAATGAGGGATGAGTACAGTGGGACAATGACCTCCTTTTTCATGGATGAAAAGCCCTTAGTGATGAGGTGTGCCACATAGAAGGATTTCCTGACTGTTGTGGCTATGTGGTTATCGAAAGTGAGACCACTGTCCACCTGTGTCACTAAGTCTCTCATCGCCTACTTTCGATGTTTAGTGTCCTGCCACCTATGTGGTAATTCATGGGTACATGTTTTTTTCCAAAGGGGATAACTATACATTTCTTGGCATTAAGCTTGAGCCCATGGCTCTGGCACCGGGCATCTGGCTCTGCAAGGCCCTTTTGTAGAATATCCACATCATTTGGGGATTCAATAATGGCTCCTAGTTTGCAGTCATCTGCAAACTTTGTTAGCCAGAGTCCCTTAGTGTTGGCCTGTACTTCAGAGAAGTAGATGCCAAACAAGAGTGGTCCCAGGACTGAACCCTGAGGTACTCCACTTGTCACTTGTCTGGAGCTGGATTTGGAGTCGGCTACTTTTATAGTCTGGGTTCCGTCAGTAAGCCAGTTAGCAACCCATCGAGTGACGTAGGGATTTATGCCCAGCAGGGATGGTGTTGAAGGCCTTGGCGAGGTCCAGATAGGCTGTGTGGACTACCTTACCCTCGTCCACAGCTCTGGAGACTAATTCGAAGAAGTCAATCAGATTCAGGAGACAAGATTGGCCCTTCACAAACCCAAACTGAGTGGGGTCCAGTGTTTGAAGGTTGCCAATGTCTTTGTTTATAAGTTCCATGATAATGCATTCCATGCCCTTGCAGATCAGGCTTGTCAGAATGATGGGACGGTGGTTCCCGGGATCCAAGGCAGATCCTTCCTTGTGGAGTGGGATAACTGTAGCTGTGCGCCACTCACTGGGCATAAAGCCTGAGGTGAGGCTATGATTAAACATGGCACTTAGGTGAGGTGCCAGTTCATTTTGTAGTTCATGTAGTACAAAGCCTGGGATGTCATCTGGTCCCATGGATGCTGTATTCTTAGCTTTGGAGAGTGCGGTTTCTACCTGTATGGCCGTGATTATCGGAATTTGGCAATCTTTTGGTATTGAGATGGGCCCTTTAGGGGGTGAGAGTGGGTGAAGTTGGCACTGAATCGATCTGCCAGGATATTGGCAATATCCTTGGGATCAGTATATTTAATGCCATTCTGTTGTAGCTCAGAGCAGATCTGAGCATTGCCATTTAGATTCTTGACATAACTATAGAATGCCTTGTGGTTGTCTTTGGAATCTTTGGCAATTTTATTTTCGTAACTAGCTTTTGAGGATTTTATGAGGGATCTCAGCTTCTTTCTGAGGCTGGCGAGGGAGGTTTTTTGCATCCTGGGATCATTATATGTTGTAATATATCTTAGAGTTACATGGTCAGATTGTATGCTATCTCACTGACCATTGCTATTAGACGTATTATGAATAAAATAAGGTCTTGCACTACCTTCTCACATTAATGCTTTGCAATGTGTACCACTCAGAATGTGGCTTATCTTGTATCTGCTTAGTCTGTAAAGCATTTTATGCAAGGAAATGTAGCAGAAGACAAAAAGAGTGAATAACTGAACATATTTCTGGAAATGTGCTAAATGCTCTAACAAAACACATTATGGAAAATATAACTGAGCATAGATTTGTTTTTAGGGTGCTACAAGTTGTTTATTGAAGTAATAAATTGTTGATAAAAATATAAACTGGAAGTTGTTGAATATAAATGGATTTTAAAGTTAAAAGCAGATAAAACCCCAGGCTTGAATGCTAGTGTGAGAGCATAACAACTGTTTTAAAAGAGAAACAAATGAAACTGTGAATTTTATTTATTGTTTTTTAAGTCTTTGAATATATGTTTTTAGAAGTTCCTTTATTTTTATCAGCTTAATTGATAAATGCTTAGGATTGGTTAGCTGTGTCATTGAATTTGTTTCAGTTTACTTGTTTTATCACACTGAAGAAGGGTTTTTAACCTGAAAGCTCTGTGGAATTAAAGTTTTCTTCCTGATGCTGTTTGTCTGGTTTCTTGTTTTGACAGATTTTTTAGGACATCTTTAGCAGGTTTGAGAAGCATATTAACTATGGTGTTTTATTTATTTTCATTTGTTAACCAGGACAGAACACTGACTCTCATGAATTCTTTTCAGGTTCATCCTGGGAAAAACAATAAAATAACAAGCATAACATTATTGATTCAGAGTCACAGAGCTCATTAAGTTTAAGTGACAGTTCATAGGAAAAGGATGACCTGAAAAGGAAGGGCCCTATAAACTAGTCTGGGTAAATAGGCATGCAGATCTTACTGCAGTAAGTTTCTTTATTACATCTCAGTCCTTAGCAACAGAAAAAGGTGAGTTCTGCATAGATCATTGCTTTAGAGAGAACTGACACAGGCCTGACTGGTACATAAATGCCTTAACAATGGCATCATCCTCAGAGTTACCCCTTCATCAGTCCTCAGAAGCTGCCACCTAAATAGTGAAAGAATACCAGTTGCAGAGTAAAACAATTTACTCTAGGCCAGGGTCTCTGATCCGTTTAACAATACAATGCAGGAGCATTCAGTTTTACCCACCTAGCCAAAGCTTTTAAACTACATGGCATTCTTGCATATATAATGGTTCTAGCTCTTTCAGTGGATTGACATTTTATAACTTCTCAGTTATTGAACCCTCCTTTGTAAGTTCCATAGTTCATGGGTACCTCCCATTCTAGTCCCAGCTTCGTCTTTCAACTCTGCCTCAAGCAACTGGCAAACTGCTCTGTACTCTGCAACCTATTTCAGAACAATTTCCATGGACAATGAGTGAATACTCACACCGAGGTAGCACTTAAACCCACCCCACTTAGGAATAGCAGTGTTTCTTTGAGAATCCTAAGAAAACACGACAAACATACACTCCAGTACAACTATTTTGAGTATGTACCTTTAACTCCTAGTGGGTGTGGCTTGAGCCTTTAAAAATTTAATTATCACCTTACAATTCTAACAAATACTCATTGACCGAGGTCAAATATCAGTACAATTGTGTTTGCCATCATGTATGCTTCAAGATAAAATATTTTTAAACATTGTATGTAGCATGGTTTTGGAATTATTAATGCAAATATGCACAAGTAATATTTGACGCCTAGAAGAGCAGTAGGAGGTAACTGCAGATGCACCTGGAGGCGTCACTCGGATGTAATATGTTTGAACTCTGGGAACTGGGGTTAAAGAAACTAACCCAGGTTTCTAAGGGGTAAATAATAATCTAGTGTCTTCACCAAGAGTAATCTTCAAATACAACCTTCAATATTTTTTCAAGGCTATGAGACCTCACATGAGGTCACTACCGGACAGGCTACACGACTTTCAATAAACTGCTGTTCCACACTACTAATCCTACTTCCTTTCACAGGAATTAAAGTTTCTGCTAATCTTACATCCCCAGGTAACAAATTCTATCTTTGACCTCCCCTAAAATGAACATATCTACCTAATTTGGAATTTGGAAACTGCCAGTTCAATAGAAAGTAATTATTTCTTGTTGCCCCATCATGCTTCAGAAATAACTTCTCAGTTATTGAACCCCCCCTTTTCACTCTTTAAATATTAAATCAAAATTAAATTCACCTAAATGTTCAGTAATTTCTTCTCATCTCTTAAAGTTTCAGCATCCTTTACTGTTTGTGAAGAATCTTTGCACTTTTCCCAGTTTATCCAGCCATGATCTGACAGTAGCAAAGACATTGGTCAAGGGACTCTGCACCCATCAGGAAAGTCAAGTGCTGCTCATGTCTTGTCTAAGCTATCTGAGTGAGAGTTTCTTTTACAAGTCCAATAATATCCATGGCTCTGGCCTCCACGACATTAGTATTAGAAGAAGTCTCTGCAGACCTCCTCCTGAACTCACCACACCGCATGTTGTTCTACAACCTCCACTCATTTCTAGAGATTCATCATATACTCTTCATTGCTGCTTCTGACGGCAGGTCAATGTGAATAAATGTAGTACAGTTGGTAGGGACAGCACCTCTGTTTTAATTGTCACACAGTTCACTTGAGAAAGATGCCAGATATAAATTAGTTGTTGTGTCTTTCGGCTTTTCCCGGTTAGGGGTCGCCACAGCGGAACTCGGGTCCGCTAATGATATAAATTAGTACCCTCTTAAATCTCTTCCTGGCCACATTATACACAAAAAAATCTTTGTTAACATAAAGCACATGCTATAGGCTCAAAACAAAAAAAAAATGCCAGTGTATTACTATTTATTGAAGAGTGTAGCAGAGCAAACACTATTTGTAACCATCTAGAGCTGCTTGCTTGAAAGTCTTGTTATTTTTTTATTTTTATTTTATACTTTTGATATAATGCCAGCTCAAAACACATATTATAGTCAATTTTTATATTTCCATTCTGTAAGAGAAGTTATATACCCACTCATAATGTAAGCCAAGTACAATGTAGGTCAGCAGACTTTCACTGTGAAATGCTTGTAAAAAACAGAATTTGGTACTTTCTATATCAGACTATCTCTCAATCACAAGGGTTGGGAGGGTGGCCTAATGGTTAAGGTATTTTCCTTACAAACACAAGGTGCAGGGTTTGAATCTCCCAAGGGATAATTGACTAAGCTTATAATGGCTCGCAAGGGCAGTCAGCTTAGTATGAATCGTAAGAAAACTTTTATATGTGCACATTAGACAGTCTGATATAAAAAGCACTTAAGACTATGTTCCTATCCTAAAAACTAGTGTGGTCTCCTTTAAGGCCCCTGAGCCAGTGGTAAACATTACTCAAACCGCTGAATCACTTACAAATGCCTTCTACCAGCACCTACAGGACTGCATGGATCAGGCAATCCCAAACAAAACTAAGACTCTTTGTACCAAAGGCAAGCGTCCAGTCTGGTGGACCCCAGCCATAAACAAGCTCTACAACAAAAGGAGGAAGCTACTACAAGATAGAGCAAAATCCTTGATCATTACAAGTAAAAAACTAAGAGCTCTCATAAAATCATCCAAGGCAAATTTTGAGAGAAAAATCGCCAAGGACTCAAAAGACAATCATAAGGCCTTCTTTAGCTATGTTAGAAACCTAGGAGGAAACTCCCAGATATGCTCAGAATTAGTTCAAAATGATGTGAAGATTACTGAACCTACACACATTGCCAACATACTGGCTGACAGGTTCAGTGCAAACTCCCCCCCCCAAAAGGAGAGATATCTATACCAGAGGATTGTAGCCCCCCAAACATCTCCAATGCCCAGGTGAGAACTGCTCTCTCCAAAGCAAAAAACACAGCATCCATGGGACTGGATGGTGTCCCCGGCTGTGTGCTCCACGAACTCAATGAGGAATTAAACCCGCAGTTAGGACAGCTGTTTAATCTTAGCCTCACCTCAGGATACATACCCAAGGAGTGGCGCACAGCGACTGTGGTCCCACTTCACAAGGGCTGTGCCTCCACCGACCCTGGAAATTACCGTCCCATTAGCTTGACAAGCCTTATCTGCAAAGCCATGGAGAGGATCATAATGGAACTCATAAATAAAGACATAGGGAACTTGCAGACTTTGGATCCAACCCAGTTTGGCTTTGTCAAAGGCAGATCATGCCTTTTAAACTTGGTTGACTTTTTCGAGACAGTCACCAAGGCCATTGATGAGGGAAAGGCAGTCCATACAGCCTTCCTTGACCTGGCAAAGGCTTTCGACACAATACCCCACTCAGGTATCATCGAAAAACTCATCAGCTTGAATGTAAACCCATACATCACAAGATGGGTTGCAAACTGGCTAAGTGACAGAACCCACAGGGTCAGAGTTGCTGGAGCCATGTCAGACTCAAAGCCTGTCACAAGTGGTGTCCCACAGGGCTCAGTCCTGGGTCCACTCTTGTTCGGCATCTACTTTTCTGAAGTACAAGCAAACGCAGGAGGGTTATGGCTGACAAAGTTTGTAGATGACTGCAAACTGGGCCATAGTCGAAAACACATCTGACACAGATATCCTTCAGAAGGGCCTCACAGAAACGGATAACTGGTGCCAGAGCCATGGCCTAAAGTTAAATGCCAAGAAATGCATAGTCATACCCTTCGGGAAAACAAGGTTACCCTAGCTACCATATAGGTGGCAATCCACTGAGCACAGAAGAAGTCATCAGGGATCTGGGGACCCAGGTTGACAGTAGCCTTCGCTTGACACTCATGTTGCTAAAGTAGTTAGGAAAACCTTCTACATTGCCCACCTGATCATGAAGGGATTCACATCTAGATCAAGGGAGGTCATCGTCCCCCTGTACTCATCACTCATTAGACCTATGATTGAGTACAATGCCCCATTCGGAATGTATCTGACCCGACACCTGCAGCAGCTGGAAAGGCCCCAAAAGTTCCTCACCAAAAGGATAAAGGGTCTCAAAAATATGTCTTATGCTGCCCGACTGAAAGAACTCCAGCTCTATTCAGTCTCATACCGCTTGCTCAGAGGTGACCTGTGCCTGACATATAAGGCCATGTCAAACCCAGATTTGATGAATATGCTTCACCTCAAAAAATCTAGATCCCTCAGAACCACAAGGCCGGGAGACTTAAACCTTGACACGGTTATTAATAGAACGTGCTGGAGGGACAGATTCATCACCCAGAGACTCCCTATGCTGTGGAACAAAATCCCGGTACATGTGAGGCAGAGCACCTCGCTGGCCTTGTTCAAGAGGAATCTTGACCAATGGATGGGAGATCGCAGCTATACCCCAGGGATTACTTCAGTGTCACTGCTTGACAGAGGCACAGCAAAATAATAGGCATAGTTTTATTCAAACTAAAGGGGTGGCGAAAGCCAAATAACTATGGGCTAGGCTTATAAATGCCCTTGGGCAGATAGCCTAGTATGAACCTATGAACCTATGAACCTATGAACCTAAGACTAAAGGGCAGCTCAAAGCTGAATTTGGCTTGGACATATTATTAAAGGGCATTTTGCTGGCGATATATTTACTGTGACAGATAATGTCACCATTTGAAAGAAATATTTATGATTTTTACTTTTGACATGATGTAACCTAATGCACCTGCTTATGTTCTAAGCATGTGTTACATTCCAAATTAGGAGAAAGAGTCATGTATTCACCCCTAATGTAAACAAAACATAATGTAACTTAGTAGCATGTCAGAGTGAAATGTATGTGCATAGCTATACATAAAAGAAAATATCTAATTCACATTTATCACAATTATATATGGATACTTTAGTATATATAGTACATAAGGCTGCCATTTCATCCTTATGGGCATTTGTCATTATAGAACTTTTTGGTAGCAGTAGCATATTTACATTTACAGAAAAGGCCACTCCTATGAAGAAATACATGTAATTTCTGGTTTTGATTCAGAGCCTGGTCTGTATAGCTATGTTACAGAGAGGAACTGCATTCTCCACTCAGAAGAAAAGTCATACAATTTGATAAATACTGATGTGCCTTTATGTCTGATGTTTGTTCCTATCAATACAGGTTTGCATCTCTGAAGATATTTGGCATTTTCTAGTAACATATTTGAGACAATGGCCTTGGATAGTCAGCTAGAAAATATTTATTTATTTGTCTTTGTTGACCGGGAAAGTTTGACTAGGCAGTCCCCATTTTCATTGCAAGTCTGGGGAGAAAAGCTCCTTCGCAGTACATTTGTAATAAGTGAATTTCAGACAGTTCTCAGAAAAACAACAGTTACATTTCTCATGACAAAACAAACATAATTACAAGAGAGGTATATACGGTAAAGTATTTACATCAACAATTAAGTCTATACAGTTGTTCCAGCTATAAAATCTTGCAGAAGTAAATGGATTGATACAGCAGAAGGGAAAACATTGTTGTAAAGAAGTGTAGTGTTTTTACATTTCAGTAACGAAAGGTTTGCAAGGAGTTCATGATACATAGTAAGTTGAGTTATAAAATTATGTAGGAGGGGAGACAGTTCTTAACTTTAACATAATTCAAACAATCTACATCAGGCAATTGTGACATAGCCTGAACAGCTTTACCATGGACTAAGAGAGTCAGGAACTGAACCCAGAGTTAACGGTCAACATCATATTGTCTACATACCAAACTGTCAAAGTCATCCGCAACCCTATACTAAGGAAAAGGTTTACTGACTGTTACAGCTTCTGGGGTCCAGTTATTCCTTTCCCCATTACCTCCATGACCCTCTTGGAGGGTAAGAAGCCCCACTTCATGTCAGTGCTTTCTCTCTTTTTCCTCGGCTTCTAAATGTTTGACCACCAGTCACTGGGTTTCCAGGCACATTCTCTCTCTGCTGATTCCCAATCAAGACATTTGGCCTCCAGTTCATATTGACACTGTTTTGTCTCAGCCTCCAGACATTTGGCTTCCAGGCGCAGTCTCTCTGCTGATTCCAGTTCAAGATGCTTGGCCTCCAGGTGCAGTCTCTCTAACTCCAGATGAATTCTCAGGTCCTCCGAAGAAAATGTGGACTGCCCTGTTTTGGCAGACTGTCCATCCCCAATACCAAACTGGATATCCTCTGAACAGCTGGTCTGAGTTGAAGCTGCAACTAAGGATTAGATCATTACTTCCTAGTCAGGTTGACATGCACCAGTCCTGTGACTTCACAATCCTTGGATAACTGGTTCTTTGTCAGCTTACTATAATCTTTTGCTGACATCCTTGCCTGCTGCCCCTGACTAACTAAATAAAAATAAATAAAACTGTGGTGAACTGAGATTCTGTATGTTTAATCTGTGGCTGTCAAGAGTGCACATCTTAATGACAATTAACAGGCTTCTCAAGTCCAATTAAAAATCCTACACCACTGGCACCATTTAATGTGATGTCCAGATAATATCCCTTACTATCCTGGGTCAGTAACTAAGGATCTTCAGTCCTCAGTCCTCACTACTGACTTCAGTGAGAGGCTGTCACTTAAACAGGAGTAATATTTCACAATTTTCCCCTAAGAGCACAACAGGAATATGCTCTATAGCCTGGGAATGGACTATATACTTCTGTCCACCCCTAATGTAACTTCTTATTACACACTTCGGAGCAATGTGTCCTAGTTTAAGATCTCTGATACACTCACACTTAAATAAATTAAATCTCGCATATTCAAACACTCCACCTTTCCCTAAAATAATACCGTAATGTTGCCACCAATCAGAGTGTCTTCATGCCCTTCCAAAGGTGTGTCCAATTATGAAAATTAAATATTAAAACAAATAGTAGCAAATGACATAAGCAGCCAAGGTTTTGGAGTGGTTCTCAGAATTAAAAAAGCAAGTATAAGCACTCTCAAATCATTAAAGAGAAACACTGATTGACCAGCCACAATGTAAGTTAATAAAAACATGTAATATTGAGCAAAATGATTAAAAATATAAAACAGTAATTTCCCAAATAAGAAACAGAGTTCAATCACCAGGAAAATGAAATCAGTTCTGTAGGATGGAAATCCAACATTTAGAAAAACTCTAGCTGATCTAACTGATTAGTTATCATTTTCTTATCTGACTAAAGAACACTGTCCCTGATCTAGACAAATTACTACAACAGAGCAAAGGCAGGCTTACACTTCTTGGTGAGTCCTTTTGTTGGGTATCCACTATACAGTACATCTGTCACACTCACTGTTGTAACTCACTACTAACAACTGACAACTGTAACTGACCTTAACTAACTTCAACAGAGTTTTTTATAGACTAGCCTGTCAACTGTTTCAGTTCTAATTTTCTTTTTAATTGTTGAAGACTATGTTGATCAAATTTAGGATTTATTTGTTGATGTAATCAAGAAATACTGTTTTTGATGGAGATAATGTTTGGGGGTGAAGAGCATCAGTTTTTCTTTATTGTGATAAAAGAGTAGGTTTGTATTTTTCAGCTTAGGTTCATAGGTTCATAGGTTCATACTAGGCTATCTGCCCTAGGGCATTTATAAGACTAGCCAGAGTGTGTTTGGCTTTCACCACCCATTTTAAATGAATTTTGCTATGCCCTTTTTTGAAGTTAGTGTACTGTGCCTCTGTCTAACAGTGACACAGAAGTGATACCCAGGGTAAACCTATGATCTCCCATCCACTCATCAAGATTCCTCTTGAAGAGAGTCAATGAGGGACTCTGCCTAACCTGGACTGGGATTTTATTCCAGAGTGAAGGGAGCCTCTGGGTTATGTATCTGTCCCTCCAGCATGTCCTATTTATTTCAGTGCTGAGGTTCAAGTCTCTTGCGCGCGTAGCTCGATGGGATTTGGATTTTCTGAGGTGCAGCATGTCCATTAATTCCAGGTTGGACATGGCTTTATACTTCAGGCACAGATCGCCTCTGAGCAGGCGGTATGCCACTGAGTAGAGCTGGAGTTTCTTTAACCGGGCAGCATATGGCATCTGTTTGAGCTCTTTGATCCTCTTGGTGAGGTACTTTTGGGGTCTTTCCAGTTGCTGCAGGTGTCTGGTAAGGTACATCCCGAAAGGGGCATTGTACTCAATTATGGGCCTGATGAGGGAGGAGTAAAGAGGCATGATGACCTCCCCTGATCTAGATGTGAATCCCTTCATGATTAGGTGGGCTATATAAAATGTTTTTCTAACCACTTTGGCCACGTGGTTGTCAAATGAGAGATTGCTATCAACTTGGGTCCCCAGGTCCCTAATTACTTCTTCCGTACTTAATGGATTACCACCTATGGGGTAATTTGTGGGCACTTTGTTTTTGCCAAAGGGGATGACTATACACTTTTTGGTGTTTAGCTTGAGGCCATGGCTCTGGCACCAGTTGTCTGTTTCTATGAGGCCCTTTTGTAGGATGCTTGTGTCGGCTGGAGAGTCAGTTATGGCACCCAGTTTGCAGTCATCTGCGAACTTGGTCAGCCACAGTCCTTCCATGTTGGCCTTTACCTCCGAGAAATATATACCGAACAAGAGAGGTCCCAGGACTGAGACTTGTGGGACGCCACTTGTAACTGGTTTGGAGTCTGACATGGCTCCAGCAATTCTAACCATGTGGGTTCTGCCCTTGAGCCAGTTTGCAACCCATCTAGTGACTTCTTCTTCTTCTTCTTCTTTCAGCTTTTCCCGGTTAGGGGTTGCCACAGCGGATCACCTTGTCCGCACAGTGATTGGCAGAGGAGTTTTACAGTGTCGAGTTGCCAGCCCGGCGCCCAACCTTCCACAGAAGGCACACTCACATGCACACCTAGGGCCAATTTAGAGTGTCCAATCCACCTGCGGCATGTCTTTGGAATGTGGGAGGAAACCGGAGCACCCGGAGGAAACCCACGTGACCAAAAGGAGGACATGCAGACTCCGCACAGAAGGCAGCCCAGCCGAGGATCGAACCGGAGAACCTCTTGCTGTGAGGCAGCAATGCTAACCACTGCACCACCGTGGCCGCCCTTGCAACCCATCTAGTGACATAGGGGTTTATATTTAAGCTGGTGAGCTTATCTATAATGCCCGAGTGGGGTATTGTATTGAAGGCTTTTGCGAGGTCCAGGTAGGCTGTGTGGACCACCTTCCCCTTGTCAATGGCCTTGATGACTGTTTCAAAGAAATCAACCAGGTTTAAGAGGCAGGATCTGCCCTTAACAAAGCCAAACTGAGTAGGATCCAGTGTCTGTAGGTCCCCAATATCTTTATGTATGAGGTCCATGATGATCCTTTCCATAGCTTTGCAGACCAAGCTAGTCAAGCTTATGGGTCGATAGTTTCCAGGATCCGTTGAGGCACCACCTTTGTGGAGAGGGACCACTGTTGCTATACGCTACTCTTTGGGTACATATCCTGTAGTAAGGCTGAGATTGAACAGTAGTTTTATGTTTCAATTGAAGAGAAAGAAATTTGAGTGATTTCTTGGAGTTTGGATATTATGGGAGCTGTACATATTAAAGTCAAATCATCTGAGTATTATACTATATTTGCTTGGTGTATGGCAGAGTGAAGCTTGTTGTTAAAAATATTAAAGAGAATGGGTCATAGTACAGAGCCCTGGGGGATATGTATGGTAACTGGAAAAGCAGAAGAGAAGTCCTGCTGCTTTTTAACATAACTAAAGATGATGATCGTCATAGTTTATTCCACTTTATTCACATAAAACATTATATTATTTTGTGTCTTTTTATCAAGATTCAATAAAGACAAATAAAATTACAGCAAGAACCACATAATGGAAACAATGATATGCCTGGATAATGTCCCCTTTTTAAGTCTATAGTATACCACATCTAATCCTGGTGATTCTAATCTACTTTTACTGTGTTGGGGTTAAAGCCCCCAATTTTATGAGTATAAATTATGCTTATCCTTTCAAGTTTCTTTTTTTTTTTTTTTTTTTTTTAGTCAGATACTGGTTTCCATTTACTCCCATCAGTATAAGTGATGACAAGTGTAAAGAGAAAAATAATTGATGCCAACAATTAGTTCAGTAACTGGTGTCATTCAAGGGGGCAGCCAATGTGAGTCAGGTTGGGCAGAGGTGGTCAACAGTCCAGCCTGCTTCACCAGGGATAGCCTTCATTTCTTCTCTTAGTGCTGCTGCATTTTGGCAAATATATTTTCTACCCCAGAGGCCCTTTTTAGCCAGTCAGTCTTCTATACATTTTAGTTTAACAAACTCCAGTCAGACCTGTATTGATTTGTCACTGATTACGGCTAGAAGTCTAAACAAGAAAATGCCTAGCACTGAGGCTTTCCCACCCCTTGAAAGTAAAGACATTTATATCATTACAGAACTGTGGTCCAAGCGTAGTGATACCACCCTCTCTTAATCTGTGATTAGCTCCTACCACTCATTCAGTTTTAAGAACATACATCTACAAAACGATGAAGTAAGAATTGATAAAAACCCTAAAAGAAAAAAGTAGAAAGAGGTATGCTGAAACTGTGAGTCAGGCAGGCAGAAAAGAGGAAGCATGGGAGAAGAGAGAGGGACTGAAAAAGGACATTGCAGAGAAAATGACCAGTGGCAAGGATCAGAACAAAAACAATGATAATATACAACAGTTATGACAGGCTCTCTACTGAAATGTCGGCACTTGAAATGCCGAGTACCAAAACGGCAAAAAAAGACAGAAAGCACAGAAGAGCAAATCACAAACATCGTTCTTCTCCATAAAATCTCTTTTTGTAATGGAGAGGTGCAAGCCCTCCTTCACACCCCATCATGTTACAGACAAGTTACCCACCCTCAAACTTACATACATATACATATATATATATATATATACATATGCTGTATACCAACTCTGAAATCACCATACCTCTGAGAAAAGGGAATATTCTGGGCTATGGCATCTCATATTGTTATATACAAGACCAATCTTTTGGCTATTCAGGCTACATGTTTCTGGACTCGGTCATGAAGGTCCAAACATTTCAAGTGGTTACCATTATAACATTATGCATAATATTATTTTGCTGCTGGGTTTTGATTTAAAAGACATAAGATCATTTAGCTAATTACAACTTCTGTAAAGTGATTTTTGCAATATATTTGTTAGCAGAATTCTTTAGGAATGAAGGAGAAAAGAAAGCAAACTGTTACAATGTTACAAGTTTCTGTTACAAAACGTAAACATGCAATTCAAAACAAAAATAACAGTACAATTCAGAATATCAGATGCAGAAAAATATGAGTTGGGAACCTTTTTCAATCTGTCGATAGTGTTTGTATTATAGTGTTAGATATTTAGAAAGTGTATGACGAAAAAATGTTTGGACAGGAGGGTGGGAGGTGCAGGTCACAATGAATGTGATTAAAAGAAAAATACAGCATGTACCAAACTTAATGATGTTAGATATAAAACACTGGGTACAACCTTTGTACCAAACTTAATGATGTTAGATGGAAAACACTGGGGACAACCTATGTACCAAACTTAATGATGTTAGATATAAAACACTGGGGACAACCAATGTACCAAACTTAATGATGTTAGATATAAAACACTGGGGACAACCTATGTACCAAACATAATGATGTTAGATATAAAACACTGGAGACAACCTTTGTACCAAACATAATGATGTTAGATGGAAAACACAGGGGACAACCTATGTACCAAAGATAATGATGTTAGATGGAAAACAGAGGGGACAACCTATGTACCAAACTTAATGATGTTAGATGGAAAACACTGGGACAACCTACGTACCAAACATAATGATGTTAGATGGAAAACACAGGGGACAACCTATGTACCAAAGATAATGATGTTAGATGGAAAACAGAGGGGACAACCTATGTACCAAACTTAATGATGTTAGATGGAAAACACTGGGACAACCTATGTACCAAACATAATGATGTTAGGTATAAAACACTGGGGGCAACCTATGTACCAAACATAATGATGTTAGATGGAAAACACTGGGACAACCTATGTACCAAACATAATGATGTTATATGGAAAACACTTGGGACACCATATGTAACAAACATAATGATGTTAGATGGAAAACATTGGGACACCGTATGTACCAAACATAATGATGTTAGATGGAAAACACAGGGGACAACCTATGTACCAAAGATAATGATGTTAGATGGAAAACAGAGGGGACAACCTATGTACCAAACTTAATGATGTTAGATGGAAAACACTGGGACAACCTATGTACCAAACATAATGATGTTAGGTATAAAACACTGGGGGCAACCTATGTACCAAACATAATGATGTTAGATGGAAAACACAGGGGACAACCTATGTACCAAAGATAATGATGTTAGATGGAAAACAGAGGGGACAACCTATGTACCAAACTTAATGATGTTAGATGGAAAACACTGGGACAACCTAAGTACCAAACATAATGATGTTAGGTATAAAACACTGGGGGCAACCTATGTACCAAACATAATGATGTTAGATGGAAAACACTGGGACAACCTATGTACCAAACATAATGATGTTATATGGAAAACACTTGGGACACCATATGTAACAAACATAATGATGTTAGATGGAAAACATTGGGACACCGTATGTACCAAACATAATGATCTTCGATAGAAAACATTGGGACACCGTATGTACCAAACATAATGATGTTAGATGGAAAACATTGGGGACACCCTATGTACCAAACATAATGATGTTAGATGGAAAACACTGGAACAACCTACGTATCAAACTTAATGATGTTAGATGGAAAACATTGGGACAACCTATGTACCAAACATAATGATCTTCGATGGAAAACACTGGGGAAAACCTATGTACCAAACATAATGATGTAAGATGGAAAACACTGGGGACAACCTATGTACCAAACATAATGATGTTAGATGGAAAACACTTGGGACAACATATGTAACAAACATAATGATGTTAGATGGAAAACATTGGGACACCGTATGTACCAAACATAATGATCTTCGATGGAAAACATTGGGACACCGTATGTACCAAACATAATGATGTTAGATGGAAAACATTGGGGACACCCTATGTACCAAACATAATGATGTTAGATGGAAAACACTGGAACAACCTACGTATCAAACTTAATGATGTTAGATGAAAAACATTGGGACAACCTATGTACCAAACATAATGATCTTCGATGGAAAACACTGGGGACAACCTATGTACCAAACATAATGATGTTAGATGGAAAACACTGGGGACATCCTATGTACCAAACATAATGATGTTAGATGGAAAACACTTGGGACAACATATGTAACAAACATAATGATGTTAGATGGAAAACATTGGGACACCGTATGTACCAAACATAATGATCTTCGATGGAAAACATTGGGACACCGTATGTACCAAACATAATGATCTTCGATGGAAAACATTGGGACACCCTATGTACCAAACATAATGATCTTCGATGGAAAACATTGGGACACCATATGTACCAAACATAATGATCTTCGATGGAAAACATTGGGACACCATATGTACCAAACATAATGATCTTCGATGGAAAACATTGGGACACCCTATGTACCAAACATAATGATCTTCGATGGAAAACATTGGGACACCGTATGTACCAAACATAATGATCTTCGATGGAAAACATTGGGACACCGTATGTACCAAACATAATGATCTTCGATGGAAAACAAAGGGGACAACCTATGTACCAAACATAATGATGTTAGATGGAAAACACTGGGGAGAACCTATGTACGAAACTTAATGATGTTAGATGGAAAACATTGGGGACACCCTATGTACCAAACATAATGATGTTAGATGGAAAACACTGGAACAACCTACGTATCAAACTTAATGATGTTAGATGGAAAACATTGGGACAACCTATGTACCAAACATAATGATCTTCGATGGAAAACACTGGGGACAACCTATGTACCAAACATAATGATGTTAGATGGAAAACACTGGGGACAACCTATGTACCAAACATAATGATGTTAGATGGAAAACACTTGGGACAACATATGTAACAAACATAATGATGTTAGATGGAAAACATTGGGACACCGTATGTACCAAACATAATGATCTTCGATGGAAAACATTGGGACACTGTATGTACCAAACATAATGATCTTCGATGGAAAACATTGGGACACCCTATGTACCAAACATAATGATCTTCGATGGAAAACATTGGGACACCATATGTACCAAACATAATGATCTTCGATGGAAAACATTGGGACACCGTATGTACCAAACATAATGATCTTCGATGGAAAACATTGGGACACCCTATGTACCAAACATAATGATCTTCGATGGAAAACATTGGGACACCGTATGTACCAAACATAATGATCTTCGATGGAAAACATTGGGACACCGTATGTACCAAACATAATGATCTTCGATGGAAAATAAGGGGACAACCTATGTACCAAACATAATGATGTTAGATGGAAAACACTGGGGACACCCTATGTACCAAACATAATGATGTTATATAGAAAACAACAGGGGACAACTTTTGTACCAAACTTAATGATGTTAGATATAAAACATTGGGGGCAACCTATGTACCAAACATAATGATGTTAGATGGAAAACACTGGGGAGAACATATGTACCAAACTTAATGATGTTAGATGGAAAACACTGGGGACACCCTATGTACCAAACATAATGATGTTAGATGGAAAACACTGGGGACACCCTATGTACCAAACATAATGATGTTAGATGGAAAACACTGGGGAGAACCTATGTACCAAACTTAATGATGTTAGATGGAAAACACTGGGGACACCCTATGTACCAAACATAATGATGTTAGATGGAAAACACTGGGGACACCCTATGTACCAAACATAATGATCTTCGATGGAAAACATTGGGACACCCTATGTACCAAACATAATGATCTTCGATAGAAAACATTGGGACACCCTATATTCCAAACATAATGATCTTCGATGGAAAACATTGGGACACCATATGTACCAAACATAATGATCTTCGATGGAAAACATTGGGACACCGTATGTACCAAACATAATGATCTTCGATGGAAAACATTGGGACACCCTATGTACCAAACATAATGATCTTCGATGGAAAACATTGGGACACCGTATGTACCAAACATAATGATCTTCGATGGAAAACATTGGGACACCGTATGTACCAAACATAATGCTCTTCGATGGAAAACAAAGGGGACAACCTATGTACCAAACATAATGATGTTAGATGGAAAACACTGGGGACACCCTATGTACCAAACATAATGATGTTATATAGAAAAAAACAGGGGACAACTTTTGTACCAAACTTAATGATGTTAGATATAAAACACTGGGGGCAACCTATGTACCAAACATAATGATGTTAGATGGAAAACACTGGGGAGAACCTATGTACCAAACTTAATGATGTTAGATGGAAAACACTGGGGACACCCTATGTACCAAACATAATGATGTTAGATGGAAAACACTGGGGACACCCTATGTACCAAACATAATGATGTTAGATGGAAAACACTGGGGAGAACCTATGTACCAAACTTAATGATGTTAGATGGAAAACACTGGGGACACCCTATGTACCAAACATAATGATCTTTGATGGAAAACATTGGGACACCCTATGTACCAAACATAATGATCTTCGATGGAAAACATTGGGACAATTATGTACCAAACATAATGATCTTCGATGGAAAACATTGGGACACCGTATGTACCAAACATAATGATCTTCGATGGAAAACATTGGGACACCGTATGTACCAAACATAATGATCTTTGATGGAAAACATTGGGACACCGTATGTACCAAACATAATGATCTTCGATGGAAAACAAAGGGGACAACCTATGTACCAAACATAATGATGTTAGATGGAAAACACTGGGGACACCCTATGTACCAAACATAATGATGTTAGATGGAAAACACTGGGGAGAACCTATGTACCAAACTTAATGATGTTAGATGGAAAACACTGGGGACACCCTATGTACCAAACATAATGATGTTAGATGGAAAACACTGGGGACACCCTATGTACCAAACATAATGATGTTAGATGGAAAACACTGGGGAGAACCTATGTACCAAACTTAATGATGTTAGATGGAAAACACTGGGGACACCCTATGTACCAAACATAATGATCTTTGATGGAAAACATTGGGACACCCTATGTACCAAACATAATGATCTTCGATGGAAAACATTGGGACACCGTATGTACCAAACATAATGATCTTCGATGGAAAACATTGGGACACCCTATGTACCAAACATAATGATCTTCGATGGAAAACATTGGGACAACCTATGTACCAAACATAATGGTGTTAGATGGAAAACACTGGGGACACCCTATGTACCAAACATAATGATGTTAGATGGAAAACACTGGGGACAACCTATGTACCAAACTTAATGATGATAGATATAAATCACTGGGAACAACCTATGTATCAAACTTAATGATGTTAGATATAAAACACTGGGGGCAACCTATGTACCAAACATAATGATGTTAGATGGAAAACACTGGGGACACCCTATGTACCAAACATAATGATGTTAGATGGAAAACACTGGGGACACCCTATGTACCAAACATAATGATGTTAGATGGAAAACACTGGGGACACCCTATGTACCAAACATAATGATGTTAGATGGAAAACACTGGGGACACCCTATGTACCAAAGATAATGATCTTTGATGGAAAACATTGGGACACCCTATGTACCAAACATAATGATCTTCAATGGAAAACATTGGGACACCGTATGTACCAAACATAATGATCTTCGATGGAAAACATTGGGACACCCTATGTACCAAACATAATGATATTCGATGGAAAACATTGGGACAACCTATGTACCAAACATAATGATGTTAGATGGAAAACACTGGGGACACCCTATGTACCAAACATAATGATGTTAGATGGAAAACACTGGGGACAACCTATGTACCAAACTTAATGATGATAGATATAAATCACTGGGAACAACCTATGTATCAAACTTAATGATGTTAGATATAAAACACTGGGGGCAACCTATGTACCAAACATAATGATGTTAGATGGAAAACACTGGGGACAACCTATGTACCAAACTTAATGATGTTAGATGGAAAACATTGGGGACAACCTATGTACCAAACTTAATAATGTTAGATATAAAACTCTGGGGAGAACCTATGTACAAAACTTAATGATGTTAGATATAAAACACTGGCAACAACCTTTGAACCAAATTTAATGATGTCATATATAAAACACTAGGGACAACCTATGTAACAAACACAGTGATGTTAGATGGAAAACATTGAGGGACAACCTATGTACCAAACACAATGATGTTAGATATAAAACACTGGGGACAACCTATGTACCAGACACAATGATGTTAGATATAAAACACTGGGGACAACCTATGCACCAAACATAATGATGTTAGATGGAAAACAGAGGGGACAACCTATGTACACAACATAATGATGTCAGATGGAAAACACTGGGGACAACCTATGTACCAAACATAATGATGTTAGAGGGAAAACACTGGGGACAACCTTTGTACTAAACTTAATGATGTTAGATGGAAAACACCGGGGACAACCTATGTACCAAACTTAATGATGTTAGATGGAAAACACCGGGGACAACCTATGTACCAAACTTAATGATGTTAGATGGAAAACATTGGGGACAACCTATGTACCAAACATAATGATGTTAGATGCAAAACACAGGGAACAATCTATGTACCAAACTTAATGATGTTAGATAGAAAACATTGGGGACAACCTACGTACCAAACATAATGATGTTATATGGGAAACAGAGGGGACAACCTATGTAACAAACACATTTATGTGAGATATAAAACACTGGAGACAACCTATGTACCAAACATAATGATGTTAGAGGGAAAACACTGGGGACAACCTATGTACCAAACATAATGATGTTATATGGGAAACAGAGGGGACGACCTATGTAACAAACACATTTATGTGAGATATAATACACTGGAGACAACCTATGTACCAAACATAATGATGTTAGAGGGAAAACACTGGGGACAACCTATGTACCAAACCTAATGATGTTAGATATAAAACACTGGGGACAACCTATGTACCAAACATAATGATGTTAGATATAAAACACTGGGGAGAACTTATGTACCAAACTTAATGATGTTAGATGGAAAACACTGGGAACAACCTATTTACCAAACTTAATGATGCTAGATATAATTCACTGGGGACAACCTATGCAACAAATATAATGATGTTAGATATAAAACGCTGGGGACAACCTATGTACCAAACTTAATGATGTTAGATGGAAAACACTGGGGACAACCTATCTAACAAACATGATATAAAACACTGGGGACAAGCTATGTACCAAACACAATGATGTTAGATATAAAACACTGGAGACAACCTATGCAGCAAACATAATAATGTTAGATGGAAAACAGAGGGGACAACCTATGTACACAACATAATGATGTCAGATGGAAAACACTGGGGACAACCTATGTACCAAACATAATGATGTTAGAGGGAAAACACTGGGGACAACCTTTGTACTAATCTTAATGATGTTAGAGGCAAAACACTGGGGACAACCTATACACCAAATTTAATGATGTTAGATGGAAAACAGAGGGGACAACATATGTACCAAACTTAATGATGTTAGATGGAAAACACTGGGGACAACCTATGTACCAAACACAATGATGTTAGATAGAAAACATTGGGGGCAACCTACGTACCGAACATAATGACGTTAGATGAAAAACAAAGGGGACAACCTATGTAACAAACACAATTATGTGAGATGTAAAACACTGGGGACAACCTATGTACCAAACATAATGATGTTAGAGGGAAAACACTGGGGACAATGGGACAACCTATGCACCAAACATAATGATGTTAGATATAAAACACAGGGGACAACTTATGTACCAAACTTAATGATGTTAGATGAAAAACAAAGGGGACAACCTATGTAACAAACACAATTATGTGAGATGTAAAACACTGGGGACAACCTATGTACCAAACATAATGATGTTAGAGGGAAAACACTGGGGACAATGGGACAACCTATGTACCAAACTTAATGATGTTAGATGAAAAACACTGGGGACAACCTATGTCCCAAACACAATGATGTTAGATGGAAAACACTGAGGACAACCTATGTACCAAACTTAATGATGTTAGATAAAAAACACAGGGGACAACCTATGTACCAATCTTAATGATGTCAGATGAAAAACACTGGGGACAACCTATGTACCAAACTTAATGATGTTAGATATAATTCACAGGGGACAATCTATGCAACAAATATAATGATGTTAGATGGAAAACACTGAGGGCAACCTATGTACCAAATGTAATGATGTTAGATATAATTCACTGGGGACACCCTATGCAAAAAATATAATGATGTTAGATGGAAAACACTGGGGACAACGTATGTACCAAACTTAATGCTGTTAGATATAAAACTCTGGGGACACCATATGTACCAAACATAAAGTTGTAAGATGGAAAACACTGGAACAACCTATGTACCAAACTTAATGATGTTAGATATAAACACTGAGGACCACCTATGTACCAAACATAATGATGTTAGATGAAAAACACTGGAACAACCTATTTACCAAACTTAATTATGTTAGAAGGAAAACACTGGGGACAACCTATGTACCAAACATAATAATTTTAGATGGAAAACACTGGGGAGAACTTATGTACTAAACTTAATGATGTTGGATGAAAAACACTGGGGGCAACCTATGTACCAAACGTAATGATGTTAGATGGAAAACACTGGAACAACCTATTTACCAAACTTAATGATGTTAGATTGAAAACACCGGGACTACCGAGGTACCAAACTTAATGATGTTATATGGAAAACACTGGGGACAACCTATGTACCAAACTTAATGATGTTAGATATAAAACTCTGGGGAAAACCTATGTACAAAACTTAATGATGTTAGATATAAAACACTGGGGACAACCTATCTAACAAACATAAAGATGTTTGATATAAAACACTGGGGACAAGCTATGTAACAAACACAATGATGTTAGATGGAAAACATTGAGGGACAACCTATGTACCAAACACAATGATGTTAGATATAAAACACTGGGGACAACCTATGCACCAAACATAATGATGTTAGATGGAAAACACTGGCACAACTTATGTACCAAACATAATGCTGTTAGATGGAAAACACTGGAACAACCTATGTACCAAACTTAATGATGTTAGATGAAAAACACTGGGGACAACCTAAGTACCAAACATAATTATGTTAGATGGAAAACTCTGGAACAACCTATGTACCAAACATAATGATGTAAGATGGAAAAAACTGGAACAACCTGTGTACCAAACGTAATGATGTTAGATGAAAAACACTGGGGACAACCTATGTACCAAACATAATGATGTTAGATATAAAACACTGGGGACAACCTATATACCAAACATAATGATGTTAGATGGAAAACACTGGAACAAACTATGTACCAAACTTAATGATGTCAGATGGAAAACACTGGGGACAATCTATGTACCAAACTTAATGATGTTAGATAGAAAACACAGGGGACAACCTCTGTACCAAACTTAATGATGTTAGATGGCAAAAACTGGAACAACCTATGTACCAAAATTAATGATGTTAGATGGAAAATACAGGGGACATCTTATGTACCAAACATAATGATGTTAGATAGAAAACCCAGGGGACAACCTTTATACCAAACTTAATGATGTTAGATGGAAAACACTGGGAACAACCTATGTACCAAACATAATTATGTTAGATAGAAAACACATGGGACAACTTTTGTACCAAACGTAATGATGCTAGATGGAAAGCACTGGGGACAACCTATGTATCAAACTTAATGATGATAGATGGAAACATTGGGGGCAACCTGTGCACCAAATATAATGATGTTAGATGGAAAACAGGTGGGACAACCTATGTACCAAACTTAGGGATGTTAGATGGAAAACAGAGGGGACAACCTATGTACCAAACTTAATGATGTTAGATGGAAAACATTGGGGACAACCTACATACCAAACATAATGATGTTAGATGGAAAACACAGGGGACAACCTATGTACCAAACTTAATGATGTTAATTGAAAACATTGGGGAAAACATATGTACCAAACATAATGATGTTAGATGCAAAACACAGGGAACAATCTATGTACCAAACTTAATGATGTTAGACAGAAAACATTGGGGACAACCTACGTACCAAACATAATGATGTTAGATGGAAAACAGAGGGGACAACCTATGTAACAAACACAATTATGTGAGATATAAAACACTGGAGACAACCTATGTACCAAACATAATGATGTTAGAGGGAAAACACTGGGGACAACCTATGTACCAAACCTAATGATGTTAGATATAAAACACTGGGGACAACCTATGTACCAAACATAATGATGTTAGATATAAAACACTGGGGACAACCTATGTACCAAACTTAATGATGTTAGATGGAAAACACTGGGGACAACCTATGTACCAAAGATAATGATGTTAGATAGAAAACACGTGGGGACAACCTATGTACCAAACTTAATGATGTTAGATATAAAACTCTGGGGACACCCTATGTACCAAACATAATGATGTTAGATGGAAAACACTGGAACAACCTATGTACCAAAGTTAATGATGTTAGATGGAAAACACTGGGGACAACCTATGTACCAAACTTAATGATGTTAGATACAAACACTGGGGACCACCTATGCACCAAAAATAATGATGTTACATGGAAAACAGTGGAACAACCTATGTACCAAACATAATAATTTTAGATGGAAAACACTGGGGAGAACTTATGTACCAAACTTAATGATGTTAGATGAAAAACACTGGGGACAACCTACGTACCAAACATAATGATGTTAGATGGAAATTTCTGGAACAACCTATGTACCAAACATAATGATGTCAGATGGAAAAAACTAGAACAACCTACGTATCAAACTTAATGATGTTAGATGGAAAACCCTGGAACAACCTATGTACCAAACATAATGATGTTAGATGAAAAACACTGGGGACAACCTATGTACCGAACTTAATGATGTTAGATGGAACACAAAGGGGACTACCTATGTACCAAACATAATCATGTTAGATATAAAACACTGGGGACAACCTATGTACCAAACATAATGATGTTAGATGGAAAACACTGGAAAAACCTATGTACCAAACTTAATGATGTTAGATGGAAAACACTGGGGACAACCTATGTACCAAACTTAATGATGTTAGATAGAAAACACAGGGGACAACCTTTGTACCAAACTTAATGATGTTAGATGGAAAACTATGGAACAAACAATGTACCAAACATAGTGATGTTAGATGGAAACCACTGGAACAACCTATGTACCAAACATAATGATGTTAGATGGAAAACACTGGAACAACCTATGTACCAAACATAATGATGTTAGATGGAAAACACTGGAACAACCTATGTATCAAAATTAATGATGTTAGATGGAAAATACAGGGGACATCTTATGTACCAAACATAATGATGTTAGATAGAAAACACAGGGGACAACCTTTATACCAAACCTAATGATGTTAGATGGAAAACACTGGGGACAACCTATGTACCAAACTTAATGATGTTAGATATAAAACACTGGGGACAACCTATGTACCAAATATAATGATGTTAGATATAAAACACTGGGGACAACCTATGTACCAAACTTAATGATGTTAGATGGAAAACACTGGGGACAACCTATGTACCAAACATAATGATGTTAGATGGAAAACAGTGGAACAACCTATGTACCAAACATAATTATGTTAGATGGAAAACACAGGGGAGAACCTATGTACCAAACTTAATGATGTTAGAAGGAAAACACTGGGGACAACCTATGTACCAAATGTAATGATTTTAGATGGAAAGCATTGGGGACAACCTATGCACCAAACATAATGACGTTAGATGGAAAACACTGGAACAACCTATGTACCAACCATAATGATGTTAGATGGAAAACACTGGAACAACCTATGTACCAAAGGTAATGATGTTAGATAGAAAACACAGGGGACAACATTTGTACCAAACATAATGATGTTAGATGGAAAACACTGGGGACAACCTATGAACCAAACTTAATGATGTTAGATGGAAAACATTGGGGACAGCCTGTGTACCAAAAATAATGATGTTAGATGGAAAACACCGGGACAACCTATGTACCAAACTTAATGATGTTAGATGGAAAACACCGGGACAACCAAGGTACCAAACTTAATGATGTTAGATGGAAAACATTGGGGACAACCTATGTACCAAACATAAAGATGTTTGATATAAAACACTGGGGACAAGCTATGTAACAAACACAACGATGTTAGATATAAAACACTGGCAACAACCTTTGAACCAAATTTAATGATGTCATATATAAAACACTAGGGACAACCTATGTAACAAACACAATGATGTTAGATGGAAAACATTGAGGGACAACCTATGTACCAAACACAATGATGTTAGATATAAAACACTGGGGACAACCTATGTACCAAACATAATGATGTTAGATGGAAAACACTGGGGACAACCTATGTACCAAACATAATGATGTTAGATGGAAAACACTGGGGACAACCTATGTACCAAACATAATGATGTTAGATGGAAAACACTGGGGACAACCTATGTACCAAACTTAATGATGTTAGATGGAAAACACTGGGGACAACCTATGTACCAAACTTAATGATGTTAGATGGAAAACACTGGGGACAACCTATGTACCAAACTTAATGATGTTAGATGGAAAACATTGGGGACAACCTATGTACCAAACATAATGATGTTAGATGGAAAACACAGGGGACAACCTATGTACCAAACTTAATGATGTTAGATGGAAAACACTGGGGACAACCTATGTACCAAACATAATGATGTTAGATAGAAAACACAGGGGACAACTTTTGTACCAAACTTAATGATGTTAGATGGAAAACACTGGGGACAACCTATGTACCAAACTTAATGATGTTAGATATAATTCACTGGGGACAACCTATGCACCAAATATAATGATGTTAGATGGAAAACACTGGGGACATCCTATGTACCAAACTTAATGATGTTAGATGGAAAACACTGGGGACAACCTATGTACCAAACTTAATGATGTTAGATGGAAAACACTGGGGACAACCTATGTACCAAACATAATGATGTTAGATGGAAAACACTGGAACAACCTATGTACCAAACTTAATGATGTTAGATATAAACACTGGGGACCACCTATGTACCAAAAATAATGATGTTAGATGGAAAACAGTGGAACAACCTATGTACCAAACATAATGATGTTAGATGGAAAACACAGGGGACAACCTATGTACCAAACTTAATGATGTTAGATGGAAAACACTGGGGACAACCTATGTACCAAACATAATGATGTTAGATGGAAAACACTGGGGACAACCTATGTACCAAACTTAATGATGTTAGATGGAAAACATTGGGGACAGCCTGTGTACCAAACATAATGATGTTAGATGGAAAACAGCGGGACAACCTATGTACCAAACTTAATGATGTTAGATGGAAAACACTGGGGACAACCTATGTACCAAACTTAATGATTTTAGATTGAAAGCATTGGGGACAACCTATGTACCAAACATAACGATGTTAGATATAAAACTCTGGGGAAAACCTATGTACAAAACTTAATGATGTTAGATATAAAACACTGGCAACAACCTTTGAACCAAATTTAATGATGTCATATATAAAACACTAGGGACAACCTATGTAACAAACAAAATGATGTTAGATGGAAAACATTGAGGGACAACCTATGTACCAAACACAATCATGTTAGATATAAAACACTGGGAACAACCTATGCACCAAACATAATGATGTTAGATGGAAAACAGAGGGAGCAACCTATGTACAAAACTTAATGATGTTAGATGGAAAACACTGGGGACAACTTATGTACCAAACATAATGATGTTAGATGGAAAACACTGGAACAACCTATGTACCAAACTTAATGATGTTAGATGAAAAACACTGGGGACAACCTATGTACCAAACATAATGATGTTAGAGGGAAAACACTGGGGACAACCTATGTACCAAACTTAATGATGTTAGATGGAAAACACCGGGGACAACCTATGTACCAAACTTAATGATGTTAGATGGAAAACACTGGAACAACCTATGTACCAAACTTAATGATGTCAGATGGAAAACACAGGGGACAACCTATGTACCAAACTTAATGATGTTAGATGGAAAACACTGGGGACAACCTATGTACCAAACTTAATGATGTTAGATGGAAAACACTGGGGACAACCTATGTACCAAACTTAATGATGTTAGATGGAAAACATTGGGGACAACCTATGTACCAAACATAATGATGTTAGATGGAAAACATTGGGGACAACCTATGTACCAAACTTAATGATGTTAGATATAAAACACTGGGGACAACCTATGTACCAAACTTAATGATGTTAGATATAAAACACTGGGGACAACCTATGTACCAAACATAATGATGTTAGATGGAAAACACTGGGGACAACCTATGTACCAAACTTAATGATGTTAGATGGAAAACACTGGAACAACCTAGGTACCAAACTTAATGATGTTAGATGGAAAACACTGGGGACAACCTTCGTACCAAACTTAATGATGTTAGATGGAAAACACTGGGGACAACCTATGTACCAAACTTAATGATGTTAGATGGAAAACACTGGGGACAACCTATGTACCAAACATAATGATGTTAGATGGAAAACACAGGGGACAACCTATGTACCAAACATAATGATGTTAGATGGAAAACACTGGGGACAACCTATGTACCAAACATAATGATGTTAGATGGAAAACACTGGAACAACCTATGTACCAAACTTAATGATGTTAGATGGAAAACACTGGGGACAACCTATGTACCAAACATAATGATGTTAGATGGAAAACATTGGGGACAACCTACGTACCAAACATAATGATGTTAGATGGAAAACACTGGAACAACCTATGTACCAAACTTAATGATGTTAGATGGAAAACACTGGAACAACCTATGTACCAAACATAATGATGTTAGATGGAAAACACTGGGGACAACCTATGTACCAAACTTAATGATGTTAGATGGAAAACACTGGGGACAAACTATGTACCAAACATAATGATGTTAGATATAAAACACTGGGGACAACCTATGTACCAAACATAATGATGTTAGATGGAAAACACTGGGGACAACCTATGTACCAAACTTAATGATGTTAGATGGAAAACACTGGGGACAACCTATGTACCAAACTTAATGATGTTAGATGGAAAACACTGGGGACAACCTATGTACCAAACATAATGATGTTAGAGGGAAAACACTGGGGACAACCTATGTACCAAACTTAATGATGTTAGATGGAAAACACTGGGGACAACCTATGTACCAAACTTAATGATGGTAGATGGAAAACACTGGGGACAACCTATGTACCAAACTTAATGATGTTAGATGGAAAACACAGGGGACAACCTATGTACCAAACTTAATGATGTTAGATGGAAAACATTGGGGACAACCTATGTACCAAACATAATGATGTTAGATGGAAAAAACAGGGAGCAACCTATGTACCAAACATAATGATGTTAGATGGAAAACACTGGGGACAACCTATGTACCAAACATAATGATGTTAGAGGGAAAACACTGGGGACAACCTATGTACCAAACCTAATGATGTTAGATATAAAACACTGGGGACAACCTATGTACCAAACTTAATGATGTTAGATGGAAAACACTGGGGACAACCTATGTACCAAACATAATGATGTTAGATGGAAAACACTGGGGACAACCTATGTACCAAACATAATGATGTTAGATATAAAACACTGGGGACAACCTATGTACCAAACTTAATGATGTTAGATGGAAAACACTGGGGACAACCTATGTACCAAACTTAATTATGTTAGATACAAACACTGGGGACAACCTATGTACCAAACTTAATGATGTTAGATGGAAAACACAGGGGACAACCTATGTACCAAACTTAATGATGTTAGATATAAAACACTGGGGACAACCTATGTACCAAACTTAATGATGTTAGATGGAAAACACTGGGGACAACCTATGTACCAAACTTAATGATGTTAGATGAAAAACACTGGGGACAACCTATGTATCAAACTTAATGATGTTAGATGTAAAACACTGGGGACAACCTATGTACCAAACATAATGATGTTAGATGGAAAACACTGGGGACAACCTATTTAACAAACTTAATGATGTTAGACGGAAAAACCTGGGGGCAACCTATGTACAAAACTTAATGATGTTAGATGGAAAACAGAGGGGACAACCTATGTACCAAACTTAATGATGTTAGATGGAAAACAGAGGGGACAACCCATGTACCAAACTTAATGATGTTAGATGGAAAACAGAGCGGACAAGTTATGTACCAAGCTTAATGATATTAGATGGAAAACATTGGGGACAACCTATGTACCAAACAAAATGATGTTAGATGGAAAACACTGGGGACAACCTATGTATCAAACTTAATGATGTTAGATGGAAAACACTGGAACAACCTATGTACAAAACTTAATGATGTTAGATGGAAAACACTGGAACAACCTAGGTACCAAACACAATGATGTTAGATGGAATACACTGAGGACAACCTATGTACATAACTTAATGATGTTAGATGGAAAACACAGGGGAGAACCTATGTACCAAACTTAATGATGTCAGATGAAAAACACTGGGAACATCCTATGTACCAAACTTAATGATGTTAGATATCAATCACTGGGAGCAACCTATGTACCAAACTCAATGATGTTAGATGGAAAACACTGGGGGCAACCTATGTACCAAACTTAATGATGTTAGATGGAAAACACTGGGCGCAACCTATGTACTAAACTTAATGATGTTAGATGGAAAACACTGGGGACAACCTATTTAACAAACTTAATGATGTTAGACGGAAAAACCTGGGGGCAACCTATGTACCAAAGATAATGATGTTAGATGGAAAACACAGGGGACAACCTATGTACCAAACTTAATGATGTTAGATGGAAAACACAGGGGACAACCTATGCACCAAATATAATGATGTTAGATGGAAAACACTGGGGACATCCTATGTACAAAACTTAATGCTGTTAGATATAAAACTCTGGGGACACCCTATGTACCAAACATAATGATGTTAGATGGAAAACACTGGAACAACCTATGTACCAAACTTAATTATGTTAGATACAAACACTGGGGACCACCTATGTACCAAACATAATGATGTTAGATGGAAAACACTGGAACAACCTATGTACCAAACTTAATGATGTTAGATGGAAAACACTGGGGGCAACCTATGTACCAAACTTAATGATGTTAGATGGAAAACACTGGGGACAACCTATTTAACAAACTTAATGATGTTAGACGGAAAAACATGGGGGCAACCTATGTATAAAACTTAATGATGGTAGATGGAAAACACTGGAACAACCTATGTACCAAACTTAATGATGTTAGATATAAAACACTGGGGACAACCTATGTACCAAACTTAATGATGTTAGATGGAAAACACTGGGGACAACCTATGTACCAAAGATAATGATGTTAGATGGAAAACACTGGGGACATCCTATGTCCCAAACTTAATGATGTTAGATATAAAACACTGGGGACACCCTATGTACCAAACATAATGATGTTAGATGGAAAACACTGGGGACAACCTATGTACCAAACTTAATGATGTTAGATATAAAACACTGGGGACAACCTATGTACCAAACTTAATGATGTTAGATGGAAAACACTGGGGGCAACCTATGTAGAAAACTTAATGATGTTAGATGGAAAACACTGGGGAGAACCTATGTACCAAACTTAATGATTTCAGATGGAAAACACTGGGGACAACCTATGTAACAAACTTAATGATGTTAGACCGAAAACCCTGGGGGCAACCTATGTACCAAACTTAATGATGTTAGATATAAAACACTGGGGACAACCTACGTACCAAACTTAATGATGATAGATGTAAAACACTGGGGAAAGCCTATGTACCAAACTTAATGATGTTAGATGTAAAACACTGGGGATAACCTATGTATCAAACTTAATGATGTTAGATGTAAAAAAATGGAACAACCTATGTATCAAACTTAATGATGTTAGATGTAAAACACTGGGGACAACCTATGTACCAAACATAATGATGTTAGATGGAAAACACTGGGGACAACCTATTTAACAAACTTAATGATGTTAGACGGAAAAACCTGGGGGCAACCTATGTACAAAACTTAATGATGGTAGATGGAAAACACTGGAACAACCTATGTACCAAACTTAATGATGTTAGATGGAAAACAGAGGGGACAACCCATGTACCAAACTTAATGATGTTAGATGGAAAACACTGGGGACAAGTTATGTACCAAGCTTAATGATATTAGATGGAAAACATTGGGGACAACCTATGTACCAAACAAAATGATGTTAGATGGAAAACACTGGGGACAACCTATGTATCAAACTTAATGATGTTAGATGGAAAACACTGGAACAACCTATGTACCAAACTTAATGATGTTAGATGGAAAACACTGGGGACAGCCTGTGTACCAAACATAATGATGTTAGATAGAAAACACAGCGGACAACTTTTGTACCAAACTTAAAGATATTAGATGGAAAACACTGGGGACAACCGATGTACCAAACTTAATAATGTTAGATGGAAAACATTGGGGACAGCCTGTGTACTAAACTTAATGATGTTAGATGGAAAACACTGGGGACAACCTATGTACCAAACTTAATGATGTTAGATGGAAAACAGAGGGGACAACCTATGTACCAAACTTAATGATGTTAGATGGAAAACATTGGGTGCAACCTACGTACCAAGCTTAATGATGTTAGATGGAAAACATTGGGGACAACCTATGTACCAAACATAATGATGTTAGATGGAAAACACTGGGGACAACCTATGCACCAAATATAACGATGTTAGATGGAAAACACTGGGGACATCCTATGTACCAAACTTAATGCTGTTAGATATAAAACTCTGGGGACACCCTATGTACCAAACATAATGATGTTAGATGGAAAACACTGGAACAACCTATGTACCAAACTTAATGATGTTACATATAAAACACTGGGGACAACCTACGTACCAAACTTAATGATGTTAGATGGAAAACACTGGGGGCAACCTATGTATAAAAGTTAATGATGTTAGATGGAAAACACTGGGGGCAACCTATGTACCAAACTTAATGATGTTAGATGGAAAACACTGGGGGCAACCTATGTATAAAAGTTAATGATGTTAGATGGAAAACACTGGGGGCAACCTATGTAGAAAACTTAATGATGTTAGATGGAAAACACTGGGGAGAACCTATGTACCAAACTTAATGATTTCAGATGGAAAACACTGGGGACAACCTATGTACCAAACATAATGATGTTAGATGGAAAACACAGGGAACAATCTATGTACCAAACTTAATGATGTTAGATGGAAAACACTGCGGGCAACCTATGTACCAAACATAATGATGTCAGATGGAAAACACTGGGGACAACCTATGTACCAAACTTAATGATGTTAGATGGAAAACACTGGGGACAACCTATGTACCAAACTTAATGATGTTAGATGGAAAACACTGGGGACAACCTATGTACCAAATGTAATGATGTTAGACGGAAAACACTGGGGGCAACCTATGTACAAAACATAATGATGTTAGATATAAAACACTGGGGACAACCTATGTACCAAACTTAATGATGTTAGATATAAAACACTGGGGACAACCAATGTACCAAACTTAATTATGTTAGATGGAAAACACTGGGGACAACCTATGTACCAAACTTAATGATGTTAGATGGAAAACACTGGGGACAACCTATGTACCAAACTTAATGATGTTAGATGGAAAACACTGGAACAACCTAGGTACCAAACTTAATGATGTTGGATGAAAAACACTGGGGACAACATTCGTACCAAACTTAATGATGTTAGATGGAAAACACTGGAAAAACCTATGTAGCAAACTTAATGATGTTAGATATAAATCACTGGGGACAACCTTTGTACCAAACTTAATGATGTTAGATGGAAAACACTGGGGGCAACCTATGCACCAAATTAATGATGTTAGATGGAAAACACTGGGGACACCCTATGTACCAAACATAATGATGTTAGATGGAAAACACTGGGGACATCCTATGTACCAAACTTAATGATGTTAGATATAAAACACTTGGGACACCCTATGTACCAAACATAATGATATAAGAAGGAAAACACTGGAACAACCTATGTACCAAACATAATGATGTTAGATGGAAAACACTGGGGGCAACCTATGTACAAAAGTTAATGATGTTAGATGGAAAACACTGGGGGCAACCTATGTACAAAAGTTAATGATGTTAGATGGAAAACACTGGGCGCAACCTATGTACTAAACTTAATGATGTTAGATGGAAAACACCGGGGACAACTTATGTACCAAACTTAATGATGTTAGATGGAAAACACCGGGGACAACCTACGTACCGAACATAATGACGTTAGATGGAGAACACTGGGGACAACCTACATAACAAACATAATGATGTTAGATGGAAAACACAGGGGACAACCTATGTACCAAACATAATGATGTTAGATGGAAAACACTGGGGACAACCTATGTACCAAACTTAATGATGTTAGATGGAAAACACTGGAACAACCTATGTACCAAACTTAATGATGTTAGAAGGAAAACACTGGGGACAACCTATGTACCAAACTTAATGATTTTAGATGGAAAGCATTGGGGACAACCTATGTACCAAACATAATGATGTTAGATGGAAAACACCGGGATAACCTATGTAACAAACATAATGATGTTAGATGGAAAACACCGGGACTACCGAGGTACCAAACTTAATGATGTTAGATGGAAAACACTGGGGACAACCTATGTACCAAACGTAATGATGTTAGATGGAAAACACCGGGACAACTGAGGTAGCAAACTTAATGATGTTAGATGGAAAACACTGGGGACAACCTATGTACCAAACTTAATGATGTTAGATGGAAAACACTGGGGACAACCTATGTACCAAACTCAATGATGTTAGATGGAAAACACTGGGGGCAACCTATGTAGAAAACTTAATGATGTTAGATGGAAAACACTGGGGAGAACCTATGTACCAAACTTAATGATTTCAGATGGAAAACACTGGGGGCAACCTATGTACCAAACTCAATGATGTTAGATGGAAAACACTGGAACAACCTAGGTACCAAACTTAATGATGTTAGATGGAAAACACTGGGGACAACCTTCGTACCAAACTTAATGATGTTAGATGGAAAACACTGGGGACAACCTTCATACCAAACTTAATGATGTTAGATGGAAAACACTGGAACAACCTATGTACCAAACTTAATGATGTTAGATGGAAAACAGAGGGGACAACCTATGTACCAAACTTAATGATGTTAGATGGAAAACAGAGGGGACAACCTATGTACCAAACTTAATGATGTTAGATGGAAAACATTGGGGACAACCTATGTACCAAACTTAATGATGTTAGATGGAAAACATTGGGGACAACCTATGTACCAAACATAATGATGTTAGATGGAAAACATTGGGGACAACCTACGTACCAAACATAATGATGTTAGATGGAAAACAGAGGGGACATCCTATGTACCAAACTTAATGATGTTAGATGGAAAACACTGCGGACAACCTATGTACCAAACTTAATGATGTTAGATGGAAAACACAGGGGACAACCTACGTACCAAACTTAATGTTGTTAGATATAAAACACTGGGGACAACCTATGTACCAAACTTAATGATGTTAGATGGAAAACACTGGGGACAACCTATGTACCAAACTTAATGATGTTAGATGGAAAACACTGGAACAACCTATGTACCAAACTTAATGATGTTAGATATAAATTACTGGGGACAACCTATGTACATAACTTAATGATGTTAGATGGAAAACACAGGGGAGAACCTATGTACCAAACTTAATGATGTCAGATGAAAAACACTGGGAACATCCTATGTACCAAACTTAATGATGTTAGATATAAATCACTGGGAACAACCTATGTACCAAACTCAATGATGTTAGATGGAAAACACTGGGGACAACCTACGTACCAAAGGTATTGGTTTTAGATAGAAAACACTGGGGGCAACCTATGTACCAAACTTAATGATTTCAGATGGAAAACACTGGGGGCAACCTATGTACCAAACTCAATGATGTTAGATGGAAAACACTGGGGGCAACCTATGTACCAAACTTAATGATGTTAGATGGAAACACTAGGGACAATCTATGTACCAAACTTAATGATGTTAGATGGAAAACACTGGGGGCAACCTATGTACAAAACTTAATGATGTTAGATGGAAAACACTGGGGACAACCTATGTACCAAACTTAATGATGTTAGATGGAAAACACTGGGGACAACCTATGTAACAAACTTAATGATGTTAAATGGAATACACTGAGGACAATCTATGTACCAAACGTAATGATGTTAGATGGAAAACAGTGGGGACAACCTATGTACCAAACATAATGATGTTAGACAGAAAACACTGGGGGCAACCTATGTACAAAACTTAATGATGTTAGATGGAAAACACTGGGGACAACCTATTTACCAAACTCAATGTTAGATGTAAAACACTGGGAGCAACCTATGTACAAAACTTAATGATGTTAGATGAAAAACACTGGAGACATTATATGTACCAAACTTAATGATGTTAGATGGAAAACACTGGGGACAACCTATGTAACAAACTTAATGATGTTAGATGGAAAACACTGGGGACAACCTATGTACCAAACTTAATGATGTTAGAAGGAAAACACTGGGGACAACCTATGTACCAAACATAATGATGTTAGAGGGAAAACACTGGGGACAACCTATGTACCAAACCAAATGATGTTAGATGTAAAACACTGAGGACAACGTATGTACCAAAGATAATGATGTTAGATAGAAAACACAGGGAACAACCTATGTACCAATCTGAATGATGTCAGATGAAAAACACTGGGGACAACCTATGTACCAAACTTAATGATGTTAGATGAAAAACTCTGGGGACAACCTATGCACCAAATATAATGATGTTAGATGGAAAACACTGGGGACATCCTATGTACCAAACTTAATGCTGTTAGATATAAAACTCTGGGGACACCCTATGTACAAAACATAATGATGTTAGAGTAAAAACACTGGGGACCACCTATGTACCAAACTTAATGACTTTAGATGGAAAGCATTGGGAACAACCTATGTACCAAACTTAATGATGTTAGATGGAAAGCATTGGGGACAACTGAGGTAGCAAACTTAATGATGTTAGATATAAAACACTGGGGACAACCTATGTACCAAACTTAATGATGTTAGATGGAAAACACTGGGGACAACCTATGTACCAAACTTAATGATGTTAGATATAAAACACTGGGGACAACCTATGTACCAAACTTAATGATGTTAGATGGAAAACACTGGGGACAACCTATGTACCAAACTTAATGATGTTAGATGGAAAACACTGGGACAACCTATGTACCAAACTTAATGATGTTAGATGGAAAACACTGGGGGCAACCTATGTACCAAACTCAATGATGTTAGATGGAAAACACTGGGGGCAACCTATGTAGAAAACTTAATGATGTTAGATGGAAAACACTGGGGACAACCTATGTATCAAACTTAATGATGTTAGATGGAAAACACTGGAACAACCTATGTACCAAACTTAATGATGTTAGATATAAAACCCTGGGGACAACCTTCGTACCAAATTTAATGATGTTAGATGGAAAACACTGGAACAACCTATGTAGCAAACTTAATGATGTTAGATGGAAAACACTGGAACAACCTATGTAGCAAACTTAATGATGTTAGATATAAATCACTGGGAACAACCTTTGTACCTAACTCAATGATGTTAGATGGAAAACACTGGGGGCAACCTATGTACAAAACATAATGATGTTAGATATAAAACACTGGGGACAACCTATGTACCAAACTTAATGATGTTAGATATAAAACACTGGGGACAACCTATGTACCAAACTTAATTATGTTAGATGGAAAACACTGGGGACAACCTATGTACCAAACTTAATGATGTTAGATGGAAAACACTGGAACAACCTAGGTACCAAACTTAATGATGTTAGATGGAAAACACTGGGGACAACCTATGTACCAAACTTAATGATGTTAGATATAAAACACTGGGGACAACCTATGTACCAAACTTAATGATGTTAGATGGAAAACACTGGGGACAACCTATGTACCAAAAATAATAATGTTAGATGGAAAACAGTAGATCAACCTATGTACCAAACTTAATGATGTTAGATGCAAACACTAGGGACAATCTATGTACCAAGCTTAATGATGTTAGATGAAAAACACTGGGGAGAACCTATGTACCAAACTTAATGATGTTAGATGTAAAACAGAGGGGACAACCTAAGTACCAAACTTAATGATGTTAGATGGAAAACACTGGAACAACCTATGTACCAAACTTAATGATGTTAGAAGGAAAACACTGGAGGCAACCTATGTACCAAACTTAATGATGTTAGATGGAAAACACTGGGGACAAACTATGTACCAAACATAATGATGTTAGATATAAAACACTGGGGACAACCTATGTACCAAACTTAATGATGTTAGAAGGAAAACACTGGGGACAACCTATGTACCAAACTTAATGATTTTAGATTGAAAGCATTGGGGACAACCTATGTACCAAACATAACGATGTTAGATATAAAACTCTGGGGAAAACCTATCTAACAAACTTAATGATGTTAGATGGAAAACACTGGGGACAACCTATGTACCAAACTTAATGATGTTAGATGGAAAACAGAGGGGACAGCCTATGTACCAAACTTAATGATGTTAGATGAAAAACAGAGGGGACAACCTATGTACCAAACTTAATGATGTTAGATGGAAAACACTGGGGACAACCTATGTACCAAACTTAATGATGTTAGATGGAAAACACTGGGGACAACCTATGTACCAAACTTAATGATGTTAGATGGAAAACACTGGGGACAACCTATGTACCAAACTTAATGATGTTAGATGGAAAACACCGGGGACAACCTATGCACTAAACTTAATGATGTTATATGGAAAACACCGGGGACAACTTATGTACCAAACTTAATGATGTTAGATGGAAAACACCGGGGACAACCTACGTACCGAACATAATGATGTTAGATGGAAAACACTGGGGACAACCTATGTACCAAACATAATGATGTTAGATGGAAAACACTGGGGACAACCTGTGTACCAAACATAATGATGTTAGATGGAAAACACAGGGGACAACTTTTGTACCAAACTTAATGATGTTAGATGGAAAACACTGGGGACAACCTATGTACCAAACTTAATGATGTTAGATGGAAAACATTGGGGACAACCAAACTTAATGATATTAGATGGAAAACAGAGGGGACAACCTATGTACCAAACTTAATGATGTTAGATGGAAAACAGAGGGGACAAGTTATGTACCAAACTTAATGATGTTAGATGGAAAACATTGGGGACAACCTACATACCAAACATAATGATGTTAGACGGAAAACAGAGGGGACAAACTATGTACCAAACTTAATGATGTTAGATGGAAAACACTAGAGAAAACCTACGTACCATACTTAGGGATGTTAGATGGAAAACAGAGGGGCCAACCTATGTACCAAACTTAATGATGTTAGATGGAAAACATTGGGGACAACCTATGTACCAAACTTAATGATGTTAGATGGAAAACACTGGGGACAACCTATGTACCAAACTTAATGATGTTAGATGGAAAACAGAGGGGACAACCTATGTACACAACATAATGATGTCAGATGGAAAACACTGGGGACAACCTATGTATCAAACTTAATGATGTTAGATGGAAAACACTGGAACAACCTATGTACCAAACTTAATGATGTTAGATATAAAACCCTGGGGACAACCTTCGTACCAAATTTAATGATGTTAGATGGAAAACACTGGAACAACCTATGTACCACACTTAATGATGTTAGATATAAAACACTGGGGACAACCAATGTACCAAACTTAATTATGTTAGATGGAAAACACTGGGGACAACCTATGTACCAAACTTAATGATGTTAGATGGAAAACACTGGGGACAACCTATGTACCAAACTTAATGATGTTAGATGGAAAACACTGGAACAACCTATGTACCAAACTTAATGATGTTAGATGGAAAACACTGGGGAGAACCAATGTACCAAACTTAATTATGTTAGATGGAAAACACTGGGGACAACCTATGTACCAAACTTAATGATGTTAGATGGAAAACACTGGAACAACCTAGGTACCAAACTTAATGATGTTGGATGAAAAACACTGGGGACAACATTCGTACCAAACTTAATGATGTTAGATGGAAAACACTGGAAAAACCTATGTAGCAAACTTAATGATGTTAGATATAAATCACTGTTTACAACCTTTGTACCAAACTTAATGATGTTAGATGGAAAACACTGGGGACAGCCTCCATACCAAACTTAATGATGTTAGATGGAAAACACTGGGGGCAACCTATGCACCAAATTAATGATGTTAGATGGAAAACACTGGGGACAACCTATGTACCAAATAAAAAGATTTTAGATATAAAATACTGGGGACAACCTACGTACCAAACTTAATGATGTTAGATATAAAATACTGGGGACAACCTATGTACCAAACATAATGATGTCAGATGAAAAACACTGGAACAACCTATGTACCAAACTTAATGATGTTAGATATAAAACACTGGGGACAACCTACGTACCAAACTTAATGATGTTAGATGTAAAACACTGGGGACAACCTATGTATCAAACTTAATGATGTTAGATGTAAAACACTTGGGACAACCTACGTACCAAACATAATGATGTTAGGTATAAAACACTGGAACAACCTAGGTACAAAACTTAATGATGTTAGATGGAAAACACTGGGGGCAACCTATGTACCAAACTTAATGATGTTAGATGGAAACACTAGGGACAATCTATGTAGCAAACTTAAAGATGTTAGATGGAAAACACTGGAGACGTTATATGTACCAAACTTAATGATGTTAGATGGAAAACACTGGGGACAACCTATGTAACAAACTTAATGATGTTAAACGGAAAACCCTGGGGGCAACCTATGTACAAAACTTAATGATGGCAGATGGAAAACACTAGAACAACGTATGTAACAAACTTAATGATGCTAGATATAAAACACTGGGGACACCCTATGTACCAAACATAATGATGTTAGATGGAAAACACTGGGGACATCCTATGTACCAAACTTAATGATGTTAGATATAAAACACTGGGGACACCCTATGTACCAAACATAATGATATTAGATGGAAAACACTGCAACAACCTATGTACCAAACGTAATGATGCTAGATGTACAAAAGTTAATGATGTTAGATGGAAAACACTGGGGGCAACCTATGTACCAAACTCAATGATGTTAGATGGAAAACACTGGGGGCAACCTATGTACAAAACTTAATGATGTTAGATGGAAAACACTGGGGAGAACCTATGTACCAAACTTAATGATGTCAGATGGAAAACACTGGGGACAACCTATGTAACAAACTTAATGATGTTAGATGGAAAACACCGGGGACAACCTATGTACCAAACTTAATGATGTTAGATGGAAAACACAGGGGAGAACCTATGTACCAAACTCAATGATGTTAGATGGAAAACACTGGGGGCAACCTATGTACCAAACTTAATGATGTTAGATGGAAAACACTGGGGACAACCTATGTACCAAACTTAATGATGTTAGATGGAAAACACTGGGGAGAACCTATGTACCAAACTTAATGATGTTAGATGGAAAACACTGGGGACAACCTATGTACCAAACTTAATGCTGTTAGATGGAAAACACTGGAACAACCTATGTACCAAAAGTAATGATGTTAGATGGAAAAAAACTGGAACAACCTACGTACCAAACATAAAGATGTTAGATGGAAAACACTGGAACAACCTATGTACCAAACTTAATGATGTTAGATGGAAAACACTGGGGACAACCTTCGTACCAAACTTAATGATGTTAGATGGAAAACACTGGAACAACCTATGTACCAAACTTAATGATGTTAGATGGAAAACACTGGGGACAACCTACATACCAAACTTAATGATGTTAGATGGAAAAGACTGGAACAACCTATGTACCAAACTTAATGATGTTAGATGGAAAACACTGGGGACAACCTATGTACCAAACTTAATGATGTTAGATGGAAAACACTGGGGACAAACTATGTACCAAACATAATGATGTTAGATATAAAACACTGGGGACAACCTATGTACCAAACTTAATGATGTTAGATGGAAAACACTGGAACAACCTATGTACCAAACTTAATGATGTTAGATATAAAACACTGGGGACAACCTACGTACCAAACTTAATGATGTTAGATGGAAAACACTGGGGACAACCTCTGTACCAAACTTAATGATGTTAGATGGAAAACACTGGGGACAACCTATGTACCAAACTTAATGATGTTAGATGGAAAACAGAGGGGACAACCAATGCACCAAATTTAATGATGTTATAGGGAAAACACTGGGTACAACCTTTGTACTAAACTTAATGATGTTAGATGGAAAACACTGGGGACAACCTATGTACAAAAGTTAATGATGTTAGATGGAAAACACTGGGCGCAACCTATGTACTAAACTTAATGATGTTAGATGGAAAACACTGGGGACAACCTATTTACCAAACTTAATGATGTTAGATGGAAAACTCTGGGGACAACCTATGTACCAAACTTAATGATGTTAGATATAAAACACTGGGGACACCCTATGTACCAAACATAATGATGTTAGATGGAAAACACTGGGGACATCCTATGTCCCAAACTTAATGATGTTAGATATAAAACACTGGGGACAACCTATGTACCAAACTTAATAATGTTAGATGTAAAACACTGGGGGCAACCTATGTACCAAACTTAATGATGTTAGATGGAAAACACTGGGGACAACCTATGTAACAAACTTAATGATGTTAAATGGAAAAAACTGGAACAACCTATGTAACAAACTTAATGATGTTAAATGGAAAATGCTGGGGGCAACCTATGTACAAAATTTAATGATGTTAGATGGAAAACACCGGGACAACCGAGGTACCAAACATAATGATAATGTTAGATATAAAACTCTGGGGAAAACCTATGTACCAAACTTAATGATGTTAGATGGAAAACAAAGGGGACGACCTATGTACCAAACATAATGATGTTAGAAGGAAAACACTGGGGACAAACTATGTACCAAAAGTAATGATGTTAGATGGAAAACAAAGGGGACGACCTATGTACCAAACATAATGATGTTAGAAGGAAAACACTGGGGACAAACTATGTACCAAACTTAATGATGTTAGATGGAAAACACTGGAACAACCTATGTACCAAACTTAATGATGGTAGATGGAAAACATTGGGGACATTCTATGTACCAAACTTAATGATGTTAGAAGGAAAACACTGGGGACAACCTATGTACCAAACTTAATGATGTTAGATGGAAAACACTGGGGACAACCTATGTACCAAACTTAATGATGTTAGATGGAAAACACTGGAACAACCTATGTACCAAACTTAATGATGTTAGAAGGAAAACACTGGGGACAACCTATGTACCAAACTTAATGATTTTAGATGGAAAATACTGGGGACATCCTATGTACCAAACTTAATGATGTTAGATATAAAACACTGGGGACAACCTACGTACCAAACTTAATGATGTTAGATGGAAAACACTGGGGACACCCTATGTACCAAACATAATGATATTAGATGGAAAACACTGCAACAACCTATGTACCAAACGTAATGATGCTAGATGGAAAACACTGGGGGCAACCTATGTACAAAAGTTAATGATGTTAGATGGAAAACACTGGGGGCAACCTATGTACCAAACTCAATGATGTTAGATGGAAAACACTGGGGGCAACCTATGTACAAAACTTAATGATGTTAGATGGAAAACACTGGGGACATCCTATATACCAAACTTAATGATGTTAGATATAAAACACTGGGGACAACCTATGTACCAAACTTAATGATGTTAGATGGAAAACACTGGGGACAACCTATGTACCAAACTTAATGATGTTAGATGGAAAACACTGGGGACAACCTATGTACCAAACTTAATGATGTTAGATGGAAAACACTGGAACAACCTATGTACCAAACTTAATGATGTTAGATATAAAACACTGGGGACACCCTATGTACCAAACATAATGATGTTAGATGGAAAACACTGGAACAACCTATGTACCAAACTTAATGATGTTAGATATAAAACACTGGGGACAACCTACGTACCAAACTTAATGATGATAGATGTAAAACACTGGGGAAAGCCTATGTACCAAACTTAATGATGTTAGATGTAAAACACTGGGGACAACCTATGTATCAAACTTAATGATGTTAGATGTAAAACACTGGGGACAACCTATGTACCAAACATAATGATGTTAGGTATAAAACACTGGAACAACCTAGGTACAAAACTTAATGATGTTAGATGGAAAACACTGGAACAACCTAGGTACCAAACACAATGATGTTAGATGGAATACACTGGGGACAACCTATGTACCAAACTTAATGATGTTAGATGGAAAACACTGGGGAGAACCTATGTACCAAACTTAATGATGTCAGATGGAAAACACTGGGGACAACCTATTTAACAAACTTAATGATGTTAGACGGAAAAACCTGGGGGCAACCTATGTACAAAACTTAATGATGGTAGATGGAAAACACTGGAACAACCTATGTACCAAACTTAATGATGTTAGATATAAAACACTGGGGACAACCTATGTACAAAACTTAATGATGTTAGATGAAAAACACTGGGGACAACCTATGTACCAAACATAATGATGTTAGATATAAAACACTGGGGACAACCTATGTACAAAACTTAATGATGTTACATATAAAACACTGGGGACAACCTACGTACCAAACTTAATGATGTTAGATGGAAAACACTGGGGACAACCTACGTACCAAACTTAATGATGTTAGATGGAAAACACTGGGGGCAACCTATGTATAAAAGTTAATGATGTTAGATGGAAAACACTGGGGGCAACCTATGTACCAAACTCAATGATGTTAGATGGAAAACACTGGGGGCAACCTATGTAGAAAACTTAATGATGTTAGATGGAAAACACTGGGGAGAACCTATGTACCAAACATAATGACGTTAGATGGAAAACACTGGGGACACCTATGTACCAAACTTAATGATGTTAGATGGAATACACTGAGGACAACCTATGTACATAACTTAATGATGTTAGATGGAAAACACTGGGGAGAACCTATGTACCAAACTTAATGATGTTAGATGGAAAACACTGGGGGCAACCTATGTACCAAACTCAATGATGTTAGATGGAAAACACTGGGGGCAACCTATGTACCAAACTTAATGATGTTAGATGGAAACACTAGGGACAATCTATGTACCAAACTTAATGATGTTAGATGGAAAACACTGGAACAACCTATGTACCAAACTTAATGATGTTAGATGGAAAACACTGGGGACAACCTATGTACCAAACTTAATGATGTTAGATGGAAAACACTGGAACAACCTATGTACCAAACATAATGATGTTAGATGGAAAACATTGGGGACAACCTATGTACCAAACATAATGATGTTAGATGGAAAACACAGGGAGCAACCTATGTACCAAACTCAATGATGTTAGATGGAAAACACTGGGGGCAACCTATGTAACAAACTTAATGATGTTAGATGGAAAACCCCGGGGGCAACCTATGTACAAAACTTAATGATGTTAGATGGAAAACACTGGGGGCAACCTATGTACCAAATGTAATGATGTTATATGGAAAACACTGGGGGCATCCTATGTACAAAACTTAATGATGTCAGATGGAAAACACTGGGGAGAACCTATGTACCAAACTTAATGATTTCAGATGGAAAACATTGGGGACAACCTATGTACCAAACAAAATGATGTTAGATGGAAAACACTGGGGACAACCTATGTATCAAACTTAATGATGTTAGATGGAAAACACTGGAACAACCTATGTACCAAACTTAATGATGTTAGATATAAAACCCTGGGGACAACCTTCGTACCAAATTTAATGATGTTAGATGGAAAACACTGGAACAACCTATGTAGCAAACTTAATGATGTTAGATATAAATCACTGGGAACAACCTTTGTACCTAACTCAATGATGTTAGATGGAAAACACTGGGGGCAACCTATGTACCAAATGTAATGATGTTATATGGAAAACACTGGGGGCATCCTATGTACAAAACTTAATGATGTTAGATGGAAAACACTGGGGAAAACCTATGTACCACACTTAATGATGTTAGATGGAAAACACTGGAACAACCTATGTACCAAACTTAATGATGTTAGATGGAAAACACTGGGGGCAACCTATGCACCAAATTAATGATGTTAGATGGAAAACACTGGGGACAACCTATGTACCTAACTCAATGATGTTAGATGGAAAACACTGGGGACAACCTATGTACCAAACTTAATGATGTTAGATGGAAAACACTGGGGGCAACCTATGTACAAAACATAATGATGTTAGATATAAAACACTGGGAACATCCTATGTACAAAACTTAATGATGTCAGATGGAAAACACTGGAACAACCTATGTACCACACTTAATGATGTTAGATATAAAACACTGGGGACAACCAATGTACCAACCTTAATTATGTTAGATGGAAAACTCTGGGGAGAACCTATGTACCAAACATAATGATGTTAGATATAAAACCCTGGGGACAACCTTCGTACCAAATTTAATGATGTTAGATGGAAAACACTGGGGGCAACCTATGTACCAAACTTAATGATATTAGATGGAAAACAGTGGGGACAACCTATGTACCAAACTTAATGATGTTAGATGGAAAACATTAGGACAACCTACGTACCAAACATAATGATGTTAGATGGAAAACACTGGGGACAACCTATGTACCAAACATAATGATGTTAGAGGGAAAACACTGGGGACAAACTTTGTACTAAACTTAATGATGTTAGATGGAAAACACTGTGGACAACCTATGTACCAAACTTAATGATGGTAGATGGAAAACAGAGGGGACAACCTATGTACCAAACATAATGATGTTAGATGGAAAACACTGGGGACAACCTACGTATCAAACTCAATGATGTTAGACGGAAAACACTGGAACAACCTATGTACCAAACATAATGATGTTAGATAGAAAACACAGGGGACAACCTTTATACCAAACTTAATGATGTTAGATGGAAAACACTGGGAACAACATTTGTACCAAACTTAATGATGTTAGATGGAAAACACTGGGGACAACCTATGTACCAAACGTAATGATGTTAGATGGAAACACTAGGGACAATCTATGTACCAAACTTAATGATGTTAGAAGGAAAACACTGGAACAACCTATGTACCAAACATAATGATGTTAGATGGAAAACACTGGGGGCAACCTATGTACAAAAGTTAATGATGTTAGATGGAAAACACTGGGGGCAACCTATGTACCAAACTCAATGATGTTAGATGGAAAACACTGGGGGCAACCTATGTAGAAAACTTAATGATGTTAGATGGAAAACACTGGGCGCAACCTATGTACTAAACTTAATGATGTTAGATGGAAAACACTGGGGACAACCTATGTAACAAACTTAATGATGTTAGACCGAAAACCCTGGGGGCAACCTATGTACAAAATTTAATGATGTTAGATGGAAAACACTGGAACAACCTAGGTACCAAACTTAATGATGTTAGATGGAAAACAGAGGGGACAACCTAGGTACCAAACTTAATGATGTTAGATGGAAAACACTGGGGACAACCTTCGTACCAAACTTAATGATGTTAGATGGAAAACACTGGAACAACCTATGTAGCAAACTTAATGATGTTAGATGGAAAACACTGGGGACAACCTATGTACCAAACTTAATGATGTTAGATGGAAAACATTGGGGACAACCTACGTACCAAACATAATGATGTTAGATGGAAAACAGAGGGGACAACCTATGTACCAAACTTAATGATGTTAGATGGAAAACATTGGGGACAACCTACGTACCAAACTTAATGATGTTAGATGGAAAACACTGGGGGCAACCTATGTACCAAACTTAATGATGTTAGATGGAAAACACTGGGGACAACCTATGTACCAAACTTAATGATGTTAGATGGAAAACACTGGAACAACCTATGTACCAAACTTAATGATGTTAGATATAAAACACTGGGGACAACCTATGTACCAAACTTAATGATGTTAGATGGAAAACACTGGGGGCAACCTATGTACAAAACTTAATGATGTTAGATATAAATCACTGGGAACAACCTATGCACCAAACTCAATGATGTTAGATGGAAAACACTGGGGGCAACCTATGTACCAAACTTAATGATGTTAGATGGAAAACACTGGAACAACCTATGTACCAAACATAATGATGTTAGACAGAAAACACTGGGGGCAACCTATGTACAAAACTTAATGATGTTAGATGGAAAACACTGAAGACATTATATGTACCAAACTTAATGATGTTAGATGGAAAACACTGGGATCAACCTATGTAACAAACTTAATGATGTTAAATGGAAAATGCTGGGGGCAACCTATGTACAAAATTTAATGATGTTAGATGGAAAACACTGGGGACATTATATGTACCAAACTTAATGATGTTAGATGAAAAACACTGGAGACATTATATGTACCAAACTTAATGATGTTAGATGGAAAACACTGGGATCAACCTATGTAACAAACTTAATAATGTTAAATGGAAAACCCTGGGGGCAACCTATGTACAAAACTTAATGATGGCAGATGGAAAACACTGGGGGCAACCTATGTACCAAATTAATGATGTTAGATGGAAAACACTGGGGACAACCTACGTACCAAACATAATGATGTTAGATGGAAAACACTGGGGACAACCTATGTACCAAACTTAATGATGTTAGATATAAAACACTGGGGACAAAATACATACCAAACTTAATGATGTTAGATATAAATTACTGGGGACAACCTATGTACATAACTTAATGATGTTAGATGGAAAACACTGGGGAGAACCTATGTACCAAACTTAATGATGTTAGATATAAAACACTGGGGACAACCTATGTACCACACTTAATGATGTTAGATATAAAACACTGGGGACAACCAATGTACCAAACTTAATGATGTTAGATGGAAAACTCTGGGGAGAACCTATGTACCAAACATAACGATGTTAGATGGAAAACACTGGGGACAAACAATGTACCAAACTTAATTATGTTAGATGGAAAACACTGGGGACAACCTATGTACCAAACTTAATGATGTTAGATGGAAAACACTGGAACAACCTAGGTACCAAACTTAATGATGTTAGATGGAAAAACTGGGGACAACCTCTGTACCAAACTTAATGATGTTATATGGCAAACGTGGGACCAACCTATGTAGAATACATGATGATGTTAGATATAAATCACTGTTTACAACCTTTGTACCAAACTTAATGATGTTAGATGGAAAACACTGGGGGCAACCTATGCACCAAATTAATGATGTTAGATGGAAAACACTGGGGACAACCTATGTACCAAACTTAATGATGTTAGATGGAAAACACCGGGGACAACCTATGTACCAAACTTAATGATATTAGATGTAAAACACTGGGGACAACCTATGTATCAAACTTAATGATGTTAGATGTAAAACACTGGGCACAACCTATGTACCAAGCTTAATGATGTTAGATGAAAAACACTGGGGAGAACCTATGTACCAAACTTAATGATGTTAGATGTAAAACAGAGGGGACAACCTATGTACCAAACTTAATGATTTTAGATGGAAAGCATTGGGAACAACCTATGTACCAAACTTAATGATGTTAGATGGAAACACTAGGGACAATCTATGTACCAAACTTAATGATGTTAGATGGAAAACACTGGAACAACCTATGTACCAAACTTAATTATGTTAGATGGAAAACAGAGAGGACAACCCATGTACCAAACTTAATGATGTTAGATGGAAAACACTGGGGGCAACCTATGTACCAAACTTAATGATGTTAGATGGAAAACACTGGGGACAACCTATTTACCAAACTCAATGTTAGATGTAAAACACTGGGAGCAACCTATGTACAAAACTTAATGATGTTACATATAAAACACTGGGGACAACCTACGTACCAAACTTAATGATGTTAGATGGAAAACACTGGGGGCAACCTATGTACCAAACTTAATGATGTTAGATAGAAAACACTGGGGACAACCTTCGTACCAAACTTAATGATGTTAGATGGAAAACACTGGAAAAACCTATGTAGCAAACTTAATGATGTTAGATGGAAAACACTGGGGGCAACCTATGTACCAAACTCAATGATGTTAGATGGAAAACACTGGGGGCAACCTATGTAGAAAACTTAATGATGTTAGATGGAAAACACTGGGGAGAACCTATGTACCAAACTTAATGATGTTAGATGGAAAACACTGGGGACAACCTTTGTACCAAACTTAATGATGTTAGATGGAAAACACTGGGGGCAACCTATGCACCAAATTAATGATGTTAGATGGAAAATACTGGGGACAACCTACGTACCAAACTCAATGATGTTAGATGGAAAACAGAGCGGACAAGTTATGTACCAAACTTAATGATGTTAGATGGAAAACACTGGGGACAACGTATGAACCAAATATAATGATGTTAGATGGAAAACACTGGGGACAACCTAAGTACCAAACTTAATGATGTTAGATGGAAAACACTGGAACAACCTATGTACCAAACTTAATGATGTTAGATGGAAAACACTGGGGACAACCTATGTACCAAACATAATGATGTTAGATGGAAAACACTGGGACAACCTATGTACCAAACTTAATGATGTTAGATGGAAAACTTTGGGGACAACCTACGTACCAAACATAATGCTGTTAGATGGAAAACACTGGAACAACCTATGTACCAAAAGTAATGATGTTAGATGGAAAAAAAATGGAACAACCTATGTACCAAACTTAATGATGTTAGATGAAAAACACTGGGGACAACCTAAGTACAAAAGTTAATGATGTTAGATGGAAAACACTGGGGGCAACCTATGTACCAAACTCAATGATGTTAGATATAAAACACTGGAGACAACCTATGTACCAAACTTAATGATGTTAGATGGAAAACACTGGGGACAACCTATGTACCAAACTTAATGATGTTAGATGGAAAACACTGGAACAACCTATGTACCAAACTTAATGATGTTAGATGAAAAACACTGGGGAGAACCTATGTACCAAACTTAATGATGTTAGATGGAAAACACTGGGATCAACCTATGTAACAAACTTAATGATGTTAGATGGAAAACACTGGAGGCAACCTATGTACCAAACTTAATGATGTTAGATGGAAAACACTGGGGACAAACTATGTACCAAACATAATGATGTTAGATGGAAAACACTGGGGACAACCTATGTACCAAACTTAATGATGTTAGATGGAAAACACTGGGGACAACCTATGTACCAAACTTAATGATGTTAGATATAAAACACTGGGGACACCCTATGTACCAAACATAATGATGTTAGATGGAAAACACTGGAACAACCTATGTACCAAACTTAATGATGTTAGATATAAAACACTGGGGACAACCTATGTACCAAACTTAATGATGTTAGATGGAAAACACTGGGGACAACCTATGTACCAAACTTAATGATGTTAGATATAAAACACTGGGGACAACCTATGTACCAAACATAATGATGTTAGATGGAAAACACTGGAACAAACTATGTACCAAACTCAATGGTGTTAGATGGAAAACACTGGGGGCAACCTATGTACAAAACTTAATGATGTTAGATGAAAAACACTGGGAACAACCTATGTACCAAACTCAATGATGTTAGATGGAAAACACTGGAACAAACTATGTACCAACCTCAATGATGTTAGATGGAAAACACTGGGGGCAACCTATGTACAAAACTTAATGATGTTTGATGGAAAACACTGGGGACAACCTATGTACCAAACATAATGATGTCAGATGAAAAACACTGGGAACATCCTATGTACCAAACTTAATGATGTTAGATATCAATCACTGGGAGCAACCTATGTACCAAACTCAATGATGTTAGATGGAAAACACTGTGTAACAACCTATGTACCAAACTTAATGATGTTAGATGGAAACACTAGGGACAATCTATGTACCAAACTTAATGATGTTAGATGGAAAACACTGGAACAACCTATGTACCAAACATAATGATGTTAGACAGAAAACACTGGGGGCAACCTATGTACAAAACTTAATGATGTTACATATAAAACACTGGGGACAACCTACGTACCAAACTTAATGATGTTAGATGGAAAACACTGGGGGCAACCTATGTATAAAAGTTAATGATGTTAGATGGAAAACACTGGAACAAACTATGTACCAAACTTAATGATGTTAGATGGAAAACACTGGGGACAACCTATGTAACAAACTTAATGATGTTAGATGTAAAACACTGGGAGCAACCTATGTACAAAACTTAATGATGTTAGATGAAAAACACTGGAGACATTATATGTACCAAACTTAATGATGTTAGATGGAAAACACTGGGGACAACCTATGTAACAAAAAACTTAATGATATTAGATGGAAAACATTGGGGACAACCTATGTACCAAACTTAATGATGTTAGATGGAAAACACTGTGGACAACCTATGTACCAAACATAATGATGTTAGAGGGAAAACACTGGGGACAACCTATTTACCAAATCTAATGATGTTAGATATAAAACACTGGGGACAACCTATGTACCAAACATAATGATGTTAGATATAAAACACTGGGGACAAGCTATGTACCAAACTTAATGATGTTAGATGGAAAACATTGAGGACAGCCTGTGTACCAAACATAATGATGTTAAATGGAAAACAGGTGGTACAAACTATGTACCAAACTTAATGATGTTAGATGGAAAACAGAGGGGACAACCTATGTACCAAACTTAATGATGTTAGATATAAAACACTGGGGAAAACCTATGTACCACACTTAATGATGTTAGATATAAAACACTGGGGACAAACAATGTACCAAACTTAATTATGTTAGATGGAAAACACGGGGGACAACCTATGTACCAAACTTAATGATGTTAGATGGAAAACACTGGAACAACCTAGGTACCAAACTTAATGATGTTGGATGAAAAACCCTGGGGACAACATTCGTACCAAACTTAATGATGTTAGATGGAAAACACTGGAAAAACCTATGTAGCAAACTTAATGTTTGGGGAAAAACCCCCAAATAAAAAATAAATTAAAAAGGGGAAAACAAACCATTAAAATTAAAGATGAAAGGGAAAAAAGACAACCTATGTAAAAAAATTTGGGAAAAACCCGGGGGGGAAAACCCTATGTAAAATTAAAGGGAAAAAAAAACCCCAACCCCTTGTAAAAATAAATGAAGGGGAAAACAAA
>NC_056741.1:82189987-82212487 GCF_019279795.1 Protopterus annectens
TGGGGGTTGGGGGGGGATGCAGAGGTGTGCTCACCTATAGCCATCCTGATATATAACAGCATTAACTATTATGGGGATTTCCGCTGCAGTTTCCTTTCACATTCATTATGACTGCTATATTGTGACCATGTTCATTCTTCATATTTATCTATCTATATCTATATATATCTATATATATATATATATATATATATATATATATATATATATATATATATATATATATATATATATATATATATATATATATATATATGTGTGTGTGTGTATGTGTGTGTGTCTGTGTGTGTATATCGGTCTGTGCATACGCATGCAAATACACCTACATGCTCATTTACATTTCCCATTCCGTTGAATCACCGCCACTTACCGTCGCTCATACACGCTTGCATACCCGCTTAATCTAGGGTTGCCACTTTTTCATATGGCCAAAGTGGGGCATTTTTGGGACACACATCAGATTTTACAGGCCAACACATACCCACGGTCAGTACAAATGTTAGAACTTTACTTATTTGCCTAAATGAAAACTTATTCTTGTGGCGGTTTAGTTGCTTTATCTGTTTCTTGTAACTTTAAGTATTTTACATACAGAAATAACTGTTTTATGCAACTGTTACATGAAATATGGGACATAAGTATTTCCTACAATCACAGGACATTTGCCATTGTACTATATTTGGTCTGGACACAACTGCCCAAAAAGGGACTGTCCCTCGCAAAGTGGGACAGGTGGTAACCCTACTTACGTCTGCTTTAAAGTGCCTTAAGCACCCTATATCTGACTGCCACTATGCGAATGTGTAAGGTATATATTACCAATAATGCACATGGGGAGACGTGCATCACAGTCATGTGTTAAATCCTGGGTCGCAGGTTCTGCAAGACTGGCTGGAGGCTGAGCAGACTTGTGGACAACTACTGCTCATACAACTTGTGTCCAGATGTATACAGGACTGGACATCGTGTCATGACACCAAGTTTAATGTTTAGAACAGATACTTATCCCATGAGGGATATCCAAGAATTGTGGGGGCCGATGACCTTCTTTGCTTTACGGCTATAAGGTAGGGTTATAAATGCAAGGGATACATAGTTTGCAATCCTGAGACTGCCTAGTGTGAGACTGCTTACTTGATATGGGTAGGGGTCACTATGTGCAGATATGGCTGCACCTATCTAGCAGCCCAAGTATGGGTGGTTTTGGTGGATGTTCAGGAAGGGGGGTGTTGTGCTGTGAAGGGGATGATGGGGATTCAAATATGTATCCAGGTGTGTTGGGGTTGGATGGCTCAGTTCAGGCCAGACCATTATGTGGGCATGTACCGGTAGTTTTTCTGTACATATGTATTGCACGTTTTAATGTTCACATGTTTGTGGGATTGTATTGTGGATGTGTATATTTGTTCTTTGGTTATTTTCCTGATTCACGCATTGCTCCCTCATAGACCTCCAGTTCACCTACTGTGCATCCAACCCAGTCTCCCCTTGGCGAATTATTACATTACCCGTCACCCCCCCACCCCCATATTCCACAGATACCATTCATCCCTTCTCTAGTTGAAGGCCCATGGCACAGTCAACAGAACACTTTGTGTACACTACATATCTCTGGGACCAATATGGTTGTGAGGACTACCCTAACATTTCTGATCATCCACATGCTGTACTTCATGCACATAGGTACATGCAAATACTTATCTTTCATCACATGGTAGGTAGACCTGGGTAATACCCATTTATCTATGGGCCGTCCTGACAAGGATGACTTGGACCGCAAATGGGCAGATATTGGACGAATGCTCTGACCATTGGAAGGGTTGCCACCTTTTCATATGACCTGGATGGGACATTTTTGGGACACACATCAGAGTTTACAGGCCAACACATACCCACGGTCATTACAAAGGATAGTACTTTAGTTGTATGCCTACATATAAGCTTTTATTGTTGTAGCAATGTAGTTGCTTATTCTGTTTCATTTACTTGCTTATTCTGTTTCTTGTAACATTTAGGTATTTTATATATGGACATAAGTATTGTATGGGACTATTACATAAAATATGGGACAAAATTATGTCCTACTATCGCAGGACATTTCACATTTATAATTGTTTTGGTATGGGCACACCTGCCTAGAGGTGGACTGTCCCTCACAATGTAGGACAGGTGGTAACCCTAACCATTGGGCTAGGCTTAGCAATTGACGGCACGCTAACAGAATGCTTTTCACTTCCACTTGGTATAACTAGCGACACTACAATGGAATATGGGCACGGGGTTTTAAATATCATTTGTTCTAGGGATGGGGACTCAATATTCAGCTACATGCCTTTGTGTTTTCTTCTTATTGTGATGTTCGCAAAAATGTCTTGTATGCTTTGCATACATTTCAGTATCCATGGACACTGACAAGAGTGATTACTATTAGAGGCAGGCTGTACTTGTCAGCATTTTAGGTTGTGCGCATGCAGCCGACATGTTCACGCCTCCGTGCAGTGCTTGGACATGCCCCCTGCACTTGTACATGTTTCCTATGCACGTGGCCATTACGGCAGCGCAACTTCATTAATATGCATGTGGTGCTGCTGTGCCATCTCTACACCACACGGTCAGTGCAAGGTGAATGCCGTCCTTGTGCCGAGCTTCATGAATCCAGGGGAACATCTTTTATTGCATAGCCTATAAAGTAATTTAATTTCAGCTATTTTCCTAAAATTTGCTGGACTGAAGTTAACCTCCTGTATTACAGTTTCCACTGTTAAAATATATACATTTAGACAGTTACAATAGTACATGTACATTTCTGTTCTCTTCCATCAGGGCACACTGTGGATGCATTTCAAACACAAACATTTTATAAAATACCTTTTCAACACATGTCTGTACAAACCATTTTGATATACACATGGCAATCAGTTCTAATACAGTTGTAACACAAGCATCTTATATAAATCATATCAATATTCACAAATGACATATAATTATTTACAGAATTCCAGATAGCTGTGCTGGCAGTATCTCCCTTTGTTACAAATATAAACAACAGTACAGAGTGAAATCAGCTATAAACTCTGACACATGCAAGATGAAGGACAGCAGTAGAGATCTGATGATTGCATTCTTATCTATACCAGAATGTTAATCAAAAACAAGAACTCAAACTATGCTCAAACAAAAAAACAAAAAACACACAAAAAAGAAAGAAAGAAAGAAAGAAAAGCCACCAGTTGAAACCAGAGGTTTAATTCAATCTACATCAATGCTTTTATTCCTAATGTAACCAGAGCTTTATCCGATAAAACATAAAGCCATTAAGTAACAAACTGTAATTCTCTAACTAGTGAACAAATGTTGCATTGAATATAAAAAGTTGAATATAAAAAGAATGCTGTAAAAGAACACAACAGGTTATAAAATGTTAAAATAGTAAAATAATCACACCTTTTAACTATAGTAAATAATGATAACTATAATAAAAATGGCATCTATATTACAACATGAAGCTTTAGTTAATCGAATAACTAAAGCTCAGTCTTGTAATATCGACAGTGAAAATTGTCCAACGGCTGATTCAACCAAGGGAAACACTTCTCCTGGCTGAATAAAAAAAAAAAAACCCAGATTCATGAAGCTTGTGCCAGGCGCAGGCATAGCGTAGGCGTTATAATGCCAAATATGTCTGCCGAGCGATTCAGGTACGAACCAATTCCACGTGCACTACCGACATACGCTGGAACTACACAGCCCTCGGCAGAGGTATGCAAATCACCCCATGTGCAATGTCACACCTTGCTAATAAAGGCATACAGCGATTCACGAAGTGGTGCAGGCATAGCGCAAGCCCATGGAAATGTAAACCAAAAAACATGGTTTACATTTTCCCAAATCAGAGTTATGGAAGCGGACCAGACGAATGCATTACAAAGTTAACATATGCCAATGGCCAAATACACAGCCAATGGCACAAGAAAAGATGCACAACACCTAAAAAACAGCACAGTACAACCGCAGGGCATGTGAACGCAAACAGGAATACAAAGGACATATATACAAATGGCAGAAAATTGCAATGTGAGACAAATCAGGATTTCACCATAATTAGCAATGGTAGGCATGTTACACCACAATCAAGGTGCAAGAGTTGCCAAGGTCCCGCGACAGTGTTCGGTGCTGTAACTATGAATTAGTAGTCAATGCCATGCAAATGAGGCAGGTAATACTGAATCGCAAACGTCCCGCCGGAGTAAGGATGTACCTGACGGCACAGTGCTATAACACTGAGGAGTGTATCAGAGGTGATACATGACATCAGCAAAAGGGTGTGCCACCGTATCAGTAAGCACATTGAAGCTATGCAAATCTGGCCTGGCCGTTGCTAAGCAAAGCTGCAGGACAGGGGTGGGTAGGAAGGTATAGAGCCATTTAGCTGAGAGCACACATGGTGCCCGAAAGCGCATGTGTACGGGGATGAAAATGTGCCAGAAACCCGGTAAGTGGATGCAAGCGCCGCAAACAATAGCATAAACAGGAAGGTCAGGAGAAGAAAAGAAGGAAATGCCGAAGCAGGGTAATTGGCGTACTAATGAGCACTTAACACCAATCAACTCACGGCGGCCAATCAACACCAGAAGACAAGCCTGCATGCAGAAAAATGCAAAATAGGATAGGGGAGGCAGAGGATTGCAAAGAAACGAGGGGAGGACTTGGAATGCAAAGATAGGAAAACTGTCATAGCAGAGCAAAGCAAACCCACAGTAGACTGGCAATAGAACACATTATGAAAGATAAGCCAGGTTTAGGAAAGTACAAATGAAAGCATGTGCACAAATGTAAACGGAAGGGCAGGAGGTAATTCACAGCAGCCAAATGTAATGCAACACCAAAGGCAGCACAATAGTGATTCCATTAATAAAACACAGAAGATACCCTGTAGCCATGATTGTACATACACATCCTGTGACATCATCAGTGTTCACAGCAAAACAGTATAAAGTGTGAAGGCACCCAACACACACCTGCGTATTCCCAAACACTGCACCATAGGTGTAAACAGATGGGGAACTTTTAAAATATACATGTTGGGAGCTGACATAGCTGTGATTCATCAGCATGTGTTACAGACCGGCGGTGTTATGGAGGATGATGCCGACAACCACCCTAGGCCTTGGAGGAGGAGAAGAGTGTTCAGACCAAGGGTAACCTACCAGGGGCTACATGATCCGGAGATAGTAGAGCATTACAGGGTGGACAGGGACATTCTACAGCAAATATTAGAGCTGTGCTGGCCATGCCTGAGAACCAGAAACAACAGAGGGGAGCCCATCCCAGTGGACTCGAAGGCATGTATAAGCTTGTGAATACTAGCCACAGGTACCTTTCAAAGGCCAACCGGAGATATAATGGGGATCTCACAGGCATCGGTATCCAGGGTACTACACCAGTTCCTGGATGCCATGTTACCACATGCCAATGAGCATATATACTTCCCCCAAACTCAGGAGGAGTTGGCCAGCAATATGCGTCACTTCCACCATGTGGCAAACTACCCGGAGGTACTGGGTGTGATAGACTGCACGCACATACAAATCAAGTCACCACTTGGTGAGTATGGTAGGCGCTACATAAACGGCAAGGGATTCCACTCCATCAACTGCCAGGTCATGTGCAATGCCCAGGGTATTATCATGGATGTGTGTGCTGGCAGCCCTGGAAGCTACCACGACTCCCATATCTGGCATGCCTCACAGCTGTATCAGGTATTTGTCAGAGGGGACATCCCACAAGGCCACCTTGTGGGGGATGCTGGCTATGCACTGGAGCCGTGGATGATGACCCCCCATCAGAAATGCATACACACCAATGCAAGAATGCCATAATGAGGCACACGCACAAACGAGAATTATCATAGAGCATGTGCTTGGGATGCTGAAATCATGGTTCCGGTGCTTGGACACATCTGGTGGAGCCTTGCAGTACTCTCCAGGCACGTGTGCCCACATCTTCATAGTATGTGCCATGCTACATAATATGATCCTGCGGAAACAGCTGCAGCAGAGTCAAAATGGGGGAGCGCCTCACAGCCCACAGCAATTGCCAAGGCCAACACAGGCACAGAGGGATCCAGACCATGGACACACTGTGCCAGCCGCAGTAGGCAGACGGAGGCGTGCTCAATATGTCTACACCTTGGCAAAGAAGGAACGTATAGTACATACCATGACAGTGTAGGCTCCCATAGACTGACACCCTTCTCCACCTGCACACAGTACAATGGATGGCACACAAACACGACCACCTGTAAATTATGATGTATAGGTGGCCCACTGTGGAATCCTACATAGGCAGCCCTCAAACATTGTGCATGCAACAGCCATTGGAACACGGCAATGTCAACACCTGAATAGTAGATGCGCCTATCAGCATCTGTTGGTGCTGTGTGTATAGGTTCCCAGGTACATCGGCAGGTACATGCCTGACTGCCCAATAGAACTTTCTTCTGCAAGTTCTTTTTTCGTGGCTACCACCACAACCATGGCATCAACTGGAATGCCTTTCGACCAGAAATTTGCTCTCTGAGGAGTAGGTTCAATGGAATGTACAGCCTCCCACACCCACCAAGAGATCAACTTGATGAGCTCGTCCACAGTTGGGGTCACCCAGGAGGTAGATTGTCAGAGGCAAAACACCAAACGAGACAAACAGTGACTCCCGTCACCACAACATTGAGTAAGCAACTGTTGCTTACTGGAGTAGAGGCAATCGTGGGAACACATGTGTGTAAGCACTGTCCTACACACACTCAGCATGGATTCCCCGCTGCATTACCGAGGGGCTCCACAAAATGTAATCAGGGATGGTGTGTCAAGGCAGGGGATGTACCCATGACAGGCATTCGTCAACCCAGCATGCTGTATCCACGGTTGTATGAAGGTGTAGCACAGTAGCGGGTGTAGCTAATTGTGATATACATACCCAATGCCGGAGTACAGCCAGTAAACATCACATGGACATACCATTAACTGGACCCAATTTGTAAACTAACGGAGTAATCCATGTGAGTGTAGTGTGGAGTAACTGCTGTAGTGTACTTCACATACAAACTGACATAATATGTGTACAACCCCCAGATGTCCAAGTGGTACATGCAGTGACTGTCGTGCATGTTCCCAGTCCCACATCCCGCAAGGGATGTAACGTAATCCCGACGGCACGGGTAATGCATTCCAGATGCAGGTCATTAGAAAATGTGTAGCACACGTTAGCGGGAATAAGCATTGCCCACAGCTGGTAAGCGATGTTTAAATACGACTATACGGATATGTGCGAAACAGGGCTAAGCTTCACTGACCACTGCGCAGATCACGGTCAATGATGTACAGAACAGGTGAAACCAGCATTAGTCACCCCTGAACAAATAGCGCCTGCTCTGAAGGGTAAAACGACCACTGCCAGGAGTGGAACAGGCAAGCATGTATATAATCACCCAACACTATTGCTAGCCAAGATGTACATAAGGCAGGGTTGCCACATTGCAAATGACCAATGTGGGACATACGCCAGATGTCTTCAGGCCGACACATACACCCGGCCAGTACGAAAACCAGAACGTTAGTGTTTTGCATTGATAACAAGCTATGTCTAGTAATGGTCGTAGGTACTTGTTCCGTGTCCTGTAACATGTAGGTGGGTCAGATACAAAATAAGTGTTTTATGCAAACATTACATTAACTATAGGGAATATGTTTGTCCCACAGTGGCAGAACATTTGCTATGTTCACAAATATGTTGCAGGACACATTTGCACAAAGAGGGACTGTCCCTCGCAAAGTGGGACGGGATGTAATCTTAACCCATGGCAGGTGTGCAATGTGACAGGTACAGACACAAACGTGTGGATCTCAGGAAACACAATATACACTGACAATCACACAATGAAAGGTGTAGCGTGCCTGTCACCACCCCTGTCTGAGATATGTATGTATATATATATATATATATATATATATATATATATAAAATATATGGATATATATATATATATATATATATATATATATATATATATATATATATATATATATATATATATATATATATATATATATATATCTACAAATATATAATACAGATAGAAAGGGCGATAGTGTGGTATATGTCGATATAATATATAAGGAGTCACTAACATCTGCAAATATATAGATAGGTCAACGACATTCAAAACACCTGTGAGGTACAAATAAATAGGATACCGCCAACTATGGAATGTGTCACACACCGACACGCGTAACCAGGAGGCTGAAAGGCAGAAAAAACACAGTACTGGAACAGTAGAACCGCGAGCAATATGACGATAGTATGGACATGTAGTCACCGCTGCCGGCGGTGCAGTCCACATGGGTACCCATGTACAACTGTGGTTGTGAGTGATGCAGCCTGTGTATGTGTGTGTTGAGGGTGCCATGTGTGTTTCCGTGTGACTGTAATGTGTGCGTGTGTGTCCACATCGTGTGTCTGTAGGTGGCAACTCGGAGGTAGATGATAATGTAGGTGCGGGTATAGCTAGTCGTAGGCATGCGGTAAACACCTGTCCCACATTGGGAGGGACAGCCCCTCCCTGGTCATGTGTGTCCTGACATGAAACATTACAAAGGGCAACTGCCCGAGAGTTGAGGACATTAGTATGTCCGAAATATTATGCAATAGTCGCAGGAAATACTCATGCCTGTATGTAAGAAACGGAAATGTTACATGCAAACTGATAATTAGGCAAGGTCCAAGAACAATTGGTATGTAATGAGGATGAAAGTATGTGCTATCCTGTGTACTGACCATGGCTATATGTCAGCCTGTAAACACCACTGTGTGACCCGAAAGTGTCTAACTATGGCCATATGAAAAGGTGGCAAGCCATGCCACAGAGGGTCTGACACCAACACCACTGCAGTGACTGCAAATATCTGGGACACACATACATGGGATAGCAGTCAATTAGAAATATCTCTGCACATATCGCTGTACATCCGGAGGTATGGAAGTATCAACCTCACCTGCATACCATATAGAAACCAATTAACAACGGCCCAAAGTAAATTCCCATAACAGAAGTCTAGTAAGTGATAGCACTGAATTTAGGGAAGGGGCCAACACACATATATATGGACTACGTAGAAATGCAAGCCCCACAAAACCATATATGCTAAGTACATCCGCCTACATCCCCCACACTGGAAACAATAGCAATACAGACCGTAATCACAGCACAAACATCCAGTTAGTCAATTACATCTGCTGAACCGTTAACATACCTTGTGAGAAACACATTTAAAGGCACCATGCAAAATTGTATCCATTGTATAACGGAACAAACAGCGATGTTACAGGTGTTTGCAATAGTCCGTTATCAGACGGGTGGGATGACAGGTACAGTCACAGGTAGAACCACATACTCAAGCCGTCACACACAATCCATGGGGGACATGAGTCCGAAATACACTTGGGTCTACACATAGCAGTTGCAATTACACACAACAAAACACAATACAGGCCGTCTCCCCAAAGGCAGGGCAAATGGCCAACGCCCAAGTGGAGAATTCAATTATACCCCACTGTTTCCACATAATTGGTGAATGGAGTAGCTGAACAGCTGAAGTGCACGTAATTAGTCACAACGGAACAACAATTGGCAGCAGTAAACCACATGTTGTAGGTATCGACGTATATAAGGATGACTTGCCAGATATGCAAATGTATGCTCATACCGGGAAAAGTTCAGAGTGATACAGAACAGCGAGATAAAGACGAAATACCGTAACTATATCAAGGTATGTACAACACTAACTGTATGTATAGTATGTTCTGTATTAAGTTATGTCAGTGTATGCATAGCCTGGTTTGCAGTAATTAAAAGTGTCCGCCATGCATAAATTGGGAAATGGTATTTATGTAGTGATGTCTTGCTGATCGTACTAATGCTTGTAGAAGTTATGCGTCCAGCAATGGGCCACAAGGTAAACAGCATAGACAGCACAAGGGATGCAACATGACGGCTTTAAACAGAGCACTGCCATACGACCCGCCGGCAGTGACAGGGTATGTCCAACAAGTATGGGCCATAGCAGGAGATAGTATATGTGCATATACTGTAACAGTACGCATGTGTATGGGCATATAACGTCAATGACATGTCTAAGGTGGTCCCACTGTGCAAGTATGCTTTGAATTATGGGATACCATGTAACATATGTTGAATGTATAGTACAGTAGATTGATATGTCAGATATGCTACACAGGAGAACAGGCATATGATGCATACCAAAGGTATCATATAGTGATGTGAGTAGTATGTAATTAATTTATGTATAAACAGTTATGATGAAAGAAATAATGTAATCCACTCTCTGCATTTGTAAAGGAGGCAAACATTACTCCCATACTAGTATAGCAGAAGAGATGTGACAGACAAACAAAAACATGATTGGTGTGTACAATAACAGGATACATACGGCCTGTAGTCATGGGACATTGTAATAGCATGACAGCTAATCTAAATGGGAGGGCTATTCCAGTAACCATGCACAAAGGACATGTAACAGCTCCACAGGTCCATAGTGGGGTACCATGCAGTCTGGCAAGTGTATGTGTAACAACAACCACAGTGTGCACACCAGTGGCACCTCTCTAGGGTAGTGTCCTGTGAACAGAAGAGCCATGTGTAGCCTGCATCTCTGCATAGTACAGCCACTGCAGTGATCCCTGGCATACATGTGTCCACCAACCACCAAGTGAGGTATCACATGAACACTGCTACTGATTGTCCATGCGTGATGTACATAGGAATCTTGTCCCAAAGCATGGTGAGTGTCCGGTCTGGGAATGCAACCTCCAAGCACATCCCACACACTGTCGTGTGTGTGCACATATCCACGAGCATCATACTCACAGTGGCTATTGTTTATGTCGCTTATATGGAGTATATCCATTAACATATTTGCAGACATGGGCCCTATGTTTGCAGCAGAGGTCACCCCTGAGTATGTACCCTGCAAATGTGTACAGATGTGGTGTCTGTACAGCAGCCGCAAACTTTAACCATCGTAGCTCAATAAACGTCATGGCGTTTTAATGTTGAGTTATGTAAAGCTGTAGCTGTTGTGTAAGGTACACCCTAAGTGGGATGTTACCCATGGATGTGTGTATACGTCCAGTGTTCAGAGGTACAATGGCTGCCTATGTACTAGCTACACACACAGTACAGACAAGTGTGGACACGTAGAAGGACATCCACGCCACAGTGGCAATGTGGTAAACACAGGAGTGTGTGCGACATACATGTGTACTACGATCACGTACAATGCGACATGTATGTAGGGGACTAACACCTATGTGATAACCAGTGGGTGGATGGTGTACTGCAAAGGTGATGTTCATACCAAGTGTCATGCAGGTTGAGGCCATAATGCTCATATCAGGTAGCCATCACAGTGACACCCGTATGGATGGGGTCTGAATCAGCTGGTGGATCAACAACGGTGCTTGGTATGCAGTGGTCTGTAAAGCTAGGCAGGGATGTCCCCTCATTGGTAGCCTGTACCTCAGCAAAGCATATACCGGACATGAGGGCCCTATGACTAAGGACTGTGGTATGCCAAGTGTAACTGGAATGCAGTATGTGATATGGTATGCCATCCTCAGTGTGTGTGTCCCGTCCACTAGCCACTTTGCATAACATCCTGAGACATATGTGTTGATGTGCAGGTGGATGTGTATGTTGTCAATACCAGAATGGAGAACAGTGCTGAAAGGCAGCGAGAGGACAATGTAGGCTGTGTGGACCCCAGTGTCATCATCAACTACTCTGCTGACTGTATGAAAGGTGTTCAACAGGTGTAGGGGCATGCTGTGGCCCCAACAAGACCAACCCAGCTGGCATCAAAGGTCTGGAGCACAACAAAGACTCAGCGAATGATGTCCATGAGAATGTGCCCTATAGCCATGCAGAACAGTCCAGTGAGGTGTGTAGGGCAATAGTCCCAGTCGTGCATTGTGGTGCCAGCTGTGTGGAGTGTAATGGTCGCTGTGTGCCAGTCAGGGGCCACAATGTCTGGTACAAGGCTATTACTGAATATGGTGTCCCAGTGGGGAGACATGTCATTCAGAGGTCTGTGGACATCACAGCCTGGAATTTTGTAGGGTGACAAGAGGCCAGTGTCCTAGGACATATAGAGTGCAGGTTAGTACTGTGTAGGGTTACCGCAGGTACACAGCAATGTTCCTGCTAGGAATGTGGCCCCGTAGGTAGTGAGAGGGTGTAATGTTAGCATAAAAGCCATCTGACAGCATGTTGCCAACATCACCTTTTACTGTCATGTTCCAGAGTGACAGCTGTATGTGTGAGCAGATGTGGATATTGCATATGACTACTGACATACCACCATAATGCTTGGTGGAACATCTCGGAATGTGTCGCAGTAATGTGTACGTTGCTAGTTATGGAGTATGTAATGAGGGATCACGTGGCCCTACCGAGGCTGACCAGTGAGATTCCCCACCCATGGGAATGTACACCACTGTGCAACAGCCCCCACCTGTTGCTGTAAAGTATGTCCATGGAACCGCACCCCTAGAGTGGAGTCTGTTATCTGGTTTGTACCATCATGGCTCTGTGTGGAATAGCATGATCCATATTGTCGTGTACGTGCTAATGAAGTGCACTGGGGTATGTCTCAGCATTTGTATGTGCATTGACCACCTACACATGTGTCATGACGTCAACTACCGCTGTCAAATGACATCTGTAGTAGGTGTTGTAGTACTCATCTACTGTGTATGCCATGAAGTGTGTGGTGCCGGTATGTGGCTAACAAGGGTGAGTAGCATATGTTCGGATTCCACCAATGAGGGGATAACTCCATGTGTGGAACAGCAGTTACATGTTGGTAGTGTCCATGTCAAGGATACTGTTGGTCTTGGAGGTGGTGTGTATGGGTCGAACCAGCCAAGTGGAGGTTATGACTCACAGACAGCGTACGCCTAATGTGTTGGCACATGTGCGGCTATCACAGTTAAGTGTGGGTTACTGTCAGTCTCACATCAGTAGCAGCAGTATGAGCCCAACTGTCCAGTACACCATGAAGTGAGGTCTGGTAACCGTGGGGTATGTTGAATCCGCAGCTGGTAATACTGTGCATAGCAGTTCCGGACACAGTTATTTGCACATGGAGCACCTGTGATGCATTGTGCTAAGTAACCAGCCGGGATGTGTGTACAACATAGTGGAATATGGGGACACCTCAGCCGTGGGTGTGCCAGTCCAGGTACATGCCTGAGAGGTACGGTCTGTCTATAACCAGTTATTGCAGGTGTGTTCTGCAGAGCCAAGAGGCAGGTCCCAGTCACTGCAGAGATAATGACGTGGTGCAGTATCAGGTGTTCCGTGCCAGCGTGCGTCACAGAGGATGATGTCAAGCATTGTGTTACATGACCACATGTTTCGCTAGCCAGTTCCCGTTCTGGTGGTGAGTGTTATTGGACACTGTGCAAGACAGGCAGTATAAAAGCAACAAGAGTCCAACATGTGATCCATACTCCCATGGCTGACAGGTGCAGGTCAATTGTGCCACAGTATCATGTTGTTTGACCAGGTCTGTCAAAGTGGACGTATACCAAACACCTGTGGAATGACGGCAGAAGCATGGACAACTATTGGGAGTGACACAGTCGCTCGTTGTACAGTGGTAATAGGTCCGGATGACCGCAAAATTCTCCCCAGGGCTCGGACCACACCATCAGGGCTACAGCACTGGTGGGCTATTGCATGTCCCTGCACACATAGTCTGTGCCCTGAGATACAACTTCAGTCACACAAACATGGAAAATGACAGTCACATCATACTTGCTGAGTAGTGGCATGTGTGCAGAGGTTATGTTGCAGAACTAGTGACTTGACAGCAGGATGTCAGTAACTATTGCCTTGTGTAGCCTGCTGAGTGGAACAGCAGTGTGACCGCCGACAGTCACCTATGACAGGTGTGTTGTGTATGTTATGACACCCTATTGTCCATATGTGATGGGCACATGTGTCTGTGGGCTATAGGTTGGTGTGTTTGTGTTTGGTGATGTGGGCTGCTGTTGGTGCCCACACAGAGTATGGAGGGGTACTGTACAAGGTGTCTCCGCATGTGTGGCCTGTGGTGGGGATCGTGTGGAACTATGTGAGTGGGTTGTGTTGCGAATGTTGCACATCCCCACATGACTGTCATGTGCAGTCAGGGTTGGTGACAGTATAACCCCCAGCAGGGCTGCATATGTGCATCCCCCACAGACTGTACTGTTGTATGTTGGGAGGTGTGCATTGACTGTGTACATGAGAATAGCTCTATTGCCACATGTACAACATAGTCATCATAGTGACAGGCAATAGCACTGGTACGTGCCAGTTGGACATGCCTGTATATAAGTGGCACATGCCAGGTGGACACGCCGTATAAACCACCATGTCTCACAAGATATGTGAGTGATGTATGTACGACAGCTGTTGTACTGTAAGCAAGCTGGAAATGTATGGACAGACAGTGTACCTGTGAGGACTGGTGTGAAATGGGTGCTAAACTAAGCAGTAGCTCATAACATGCCAAGAAGCTCTGAACAAGTGCCGAGCATGCACATACAGTACAGATAGGGTGTTGGATAATATCAACCCACAAGTGTTGACGACAGTCATGAATGGCGGCACCACATCAGAACACTGCCGGGTATGGTCTGCAAGTCCACAAACCATTATTAATGTAGATGTTAGCAGTACAGATGTACAAGACAGTATGGATGTTTGACTACATATGCCTTTGTATGTCACAGGAGTGTTTTCCTAGTGGCCTGCTGACAGACTCACAACTACTAAAGGTGCTACAGTGATATGTGCATATCACACAGTGTCAGCTACAGTAAACCAGGGTTAATGTGTTGTACCCCACTCGCATTGTAGCCCATACCACACAGACAAATGTCAACCATCTGTGTATGTGAGGATGTGAATGGCCATGACCTATGGGCAATAGTTGTCACAGTGTTATGAACAACATACAGAATGGGCTGTGTGTGTGAGGTGTGTGACATATGTGCACCTTCTGGTGGATGATATCAGCAATGACACCACTGGGGGATACCCCTGTACCCATTAAGTAACACCTAGGCTGTGCAACATTATGGACACTGTGTTAGGGATGGTGTTGTGCAGTACACCTCCCTGAGCTGGAGACGTCTCCCTGTCCCTTTAGGTGGTCATCCGAGGTACCCATGACATGACAGGGTGGTATCCATGAGCACGAAGATCATTGGACAGGCATACACAGCACCCGTGTGACCAATATTGGAACACATATCACCCTCCAGGGGTAGGGCCCATGCGTGGATGGCCGATACCAGCCTCCACAATACTCACCCCCAGTATGCAGCATGCTATCCACCTTGCATACAGACATATGCCACACTATGCTGTTGGACATGCTACATGTCCATAGCCTGATCTGAAAGACATACGTCATGGACAGCCACCTTCCTACGACTAGGATGGCCACATGCTGGACAGATCCCTGTGCCATACCTGTGACATACTCCAGCCATACCATGCAGCCCTGTCCACATAGCTGCACACACCATCCCTGTCATACATGGTGTGATGTCCGTAAAGGTAGATGTAGTATAAACTATCTGGATCAGTAATGTGTCACTGATGCCCCTCACGGTGGCGTAATGGGTGTCAGATACAGCTAGTAAACCCAGCCCATACATGCTATAGCCGATAACCTTACCTGCGAATGACGTCCGACTAGCCATTGTCCCATGTCTATCACATGTGCAATACAGGCGATCCGTGGAAGGATGTTGAACAGCTGTACAGTGCAGTGTAGATGACTATGGCAAAACAGATGCATGTACAGGTTTCCATGCGTACGTGGTGCATTGTCACTGCCCAAGTCCATTAAGGCTGTGTCTGTGTTGATATGTGACATATACACAGCATCAAGGTCAACAGCATTACCGTGGATACATCCAGGCATGTGGAGATAGATAAGAACACCAGTGCAGGCAAACAGACATGCCCACATGAAGACAGACATCACATGCAGTAGGAACACTACTGAGGTGCCACACATATATGGAGACGGTATCCAATGCATAATGGGTGTTATATGTGTGTGACATACATGCCAGTCGTGTTAGTGTCATGTTGATATGCAAAGATAACTGTGCAGATGTACCAGAAATGTATGTGCAGCAATATCACTGTATATGTCTGTAGATGTGACCTGTCACCTTCATCATGTCTTACAGATAATGCCTCGTACACGCCTACCAGCATACAGCCGACAGGAGGATGATGTCCTAATCCCGTACCTCCATGAGAACTACGAGGTGTTATTTAGCCATGTGCCACAGCACGCTAAGCAGCGGGATGACCTGTGACAGGTTCTTCGCAGGAGGGTCAACGAAGTGGGTGGCCAAAACTGCACCTACCAGCAGGTGCGCAGACACTGCACGGACTTGATATGTCATGCAAAACAGCATGCCACTGCAATTTCCAGGGAACAAGGTGGAACAGGTGGTGGGCCACCAACCCAGCCTCCACTCACACACACAGAGGAGCTATTGGCCAGTCTGGGGACACCCTCGGAACAGCTCCCACACACACTAGCTGACATCGTGGGGGTGGGTGTCTCCCAACCAATGAGCCTGGAGTTGCCTGGTAAGTCAATACTGAACATATGTCCAGTATATCCCACGTACGTGCATGTGTCAGTGTACAGCATGTAATGTAACAACATATGCAAGATATGTGGACACACATGCTGCATGCTACATTATGCTACCCTGTGTATGCACCATACCTCTGAACTGTACACATAGTTGCAGGATGTCCAGATGTGTGCCTCATATTGTCGGTGTGTTCCCCTTAATATCTGTCCCTTTCTGGCAAATAGCTGAGGAATGGAGTCACTAAATGATGACATACATTTGTGTGTATGACTGCACATTCCGTGTAAAACCATGTGCATGCAAACATATTAGTCTAGCAAATTTCTAAGTTTGTAAGAGCAATATGTCACAGTTGTCCCTATTTGTCCCCCATCATAGTAGGCTTGGTCCCCATTTCTTGTTCTAAGAGGTTTAGAGGTATGGTATGCACACATGTGCTTACTATATGCTATTGTACAAGAGAATGTGTTAACTTGCACTGTGCACCCTGTGGCTGTCATACAGTCATGGATAATGTTCATACTGCTGTCATCCTATACAGGTACCTCTGGCATGCCACACACACACAAGAGTCCTTTACAGGTGAGACTGTCATCTGTATCAGGCATGTCAAAGCATAGATCTATTCACCATGTGGCCAGTTAATACATGGATATACAGGTTGCATCAGCCATCATCCACACAGGCCACCCATATGCAATATATTCAAATGAAATGACACACTGACATGAAACTACAGTATTTGTCATTGCTACATGTGTGTCCAGCTGTGCATACAACAGTGGAGGTGTTCTACAATGGAGGCATATGTACTATACAGTGGAACAAAACGTGTGGTACACAGAACAGTACCGCACAGTGAGCAGTGATATGGGCAGACCACAGGCATCTCCATTGTGTTATATGCCCCTGCAATGGGTTCACACATTGTGATGTTCCATCCGACATGTCTCAGACACGTAGCATTTTGGTCGCAATATTGTCACACTTTCCCAAAACCCATACCACACATACACCTGTTGTCTGCATAGCCCTGTGGATGGTGACATATCCAACATTTATGGGTGTATGTTATATGGGAAAACACAGACATGTGTGATAGATGACCATCACATATATGACCTACACATGTGCACACATGGCCATGGGGGATGGCTGGAGACACATAGCCACACAGTAGATGGGATTGTACAGGTGATGTGGTACACTGCACAACTTAAATGCCTGTGCACAGCTAGTGGAGGTGCCAGTGACGTCTACCTCATAAGATGTGTTGAACATGATGTCTGTGTCATAGCATGATAGTAGTCACCTTTACAGATTCACCGACAGTGACACCAGGCCACAGATACTGTACGTTTCCCTTGCTGTCGTATGACATCACTGTTAGCTGTGCACCTTGTGTGCGTGGTACATCAAGGTCATGTGTGAAATGGTGACGTGACAGGTCCGCTATGTGTGGACATGGTTGCCAGGCAGGTAACACTCTGTGGTCATCGTGCAGGGGTGCCATCTGTATGGCCTCCACTGACCTATCACATGACACAGCATGGTTTGCTGTGTATACACCTCAGCATCGTGGGTCACAATCCACAGGTATGTCATGGGTATGCATGCAGTTCTGGATATGCAATGTGTACATATGCACTGTTTAGCAATATAGATGACTCATGATGCCATGCAATGGCACAGTGTCTGTACTTCACACTGTACAGCAATGTAGATGGCTTACGGTCCCCTACCATGCCCATGCACATTTGCGCAACATGCAAGCCATCTGTAAGGCATATGGGCAACACTGCAATGTGATACCCAGTACAATGCTGTACATGTGTCAGGACACCATTGTGTCAGGCATGCATGCATGTTAATGCACACGTCAGCAGATTACATGTCAAGGTGACGTCAGCCATGTGTACTGTTATCCTGTTCTGGTCCACATGGTGTATCACGGGGATGCATGCATACTACCATGAACGTGTGAATTGCATGGATAATGATATGACACCTGCCTGCTGTGGTGTGCATTCCAGGGGGTATGCTTACAAACACTATTGATGTCTGGGCTGCATGCTGTCAGCTGTATCACAAGCATGCTGCATGCCATCTGTCATATCACATGCATGGTGTGTCAGTGTGTGTGTGTGTGTGTGTGTGTGTGTGTGTGTGTGTGTGTGTGTGTGTGTGTGTGTGTGTGTGTGTGTGTCAGTGTGTGTGTGTGTGTGTGTGTGTGTGTGTGTGTGTGTGTGTGTGTGTGTGTGTGTGTGTGTGTGTGTGTGTGTGTGTGTGTGTGTGTGTGTGTGTGTGTGTGTGTGTGTGTGTGTGTGTGTGTGTGTGTGTGTGTCTATTGTAATTTAGAGTCTTTCTTTGCATTCACAGGTGATGTAGGTGCGTTACCCTCCTGCGGTCCATCTGATAGTGTCCCCACAGACGCTAGCAGTGATGAACATATGCATGAGGTACAGGCAGAGATGTCAGGGGCTGAATCTGTGCCAACGGTTGCCATCCCAGCTATGTTGCCCTCTTCCCCGCACACAGTTCAGCTGCCAACGCATACCACATCACCAGTGGCTTCTGTTAGCATTGAACAGGAACATGTGGTGGCTACAGAAGGTGTGTCTCCACACCATGGTGGCAGTGTACTGACTGCATTTGTGCCACACAGGCATATGGCTGGTGCTGCTTGTAGGAGGACCTCTGGCAGACATGCACCTGCAGGACAAAGCGCAGCAGCTGGAATCACCAGCCACATGTTCCAGACTGTAATGGCAACACAGGCACATGCCAAACAGCAGAACAGGGAAGGGCAGAAGCTGCAGAGGGCTGCTATCCGTACCCTAAACAACAACATCCAGGCATTGGCAGGTGCTCAACAGCAGCTTGCTGATGTTTTGGACAGGTGATTGGGTGACATGGTCAGAATCCTTGACCGTGGCATGGCAATCCGCGAGCGTGAGCTGCCTGTGCTGAGACATCTGGTAGGGGTGAGGTGTAGGCCACGTGGACGTAGGCCAGCTACACCACCTAGTGCAGGTCAACGTGAGCGTGCCACCTCACATGGCCGCTCCCATAGTGCCGATAGCAGTAGCAGTGCAGCTGGTGCTGCACTGTCCACACCAGGACACAGCAGGCCACGTGGCCATGGCCCTGGATGGTCCCGGCTGGGACACGGTTCCAGTGGCCATGTGTCATCAGACAGTAGCCATTCTGTACCTCCGCCTGGTAGTGCTCGTGCAACCCCTGGCAGGCACAGGACACATGGCCGTGGCTGGTCACAGTGAGCTGTACAACCTGGTCTGTACAATCTGGAGCTGTCGATAATACCCTTGTTTAGGCCTCACAAATGACAGAACTGTGTGCACACATACACACACACAGCAAACACAGCAAACACAACTGTAGGGCTCCACAACACCTGCATGCATACGGAACAGACATGTCCAATCAAATCACCAGCCCTTACCCACACACATGATGTCATCCATTGGTGCAGCCTATGCCCCTGGCAAACAGTATCACCCTGTGCATATGATGAAGCCTGTGCTGCATCCCTGTGATCCACTCCGTCGGTGCAGGGATGTGCTCAAATGGTATGATGCACAGGGTGAACAGAATAGTATGAGGTGTATCTCACATTACTTGTGTATGCATAGTGAGGGATGTGTATGTTGCAGTGGTTGAGTGTGAATACTGAGAGATGAGTATGTGACATCACTTATGCACTGTCGACATGCACCAGTCATACCATGTAGTCCTGGTGCAGCATGCATTGTGATATGTTCACAGTATGTGTCTCGGTTACAACAGTAACAGCATGTTGGTAATGCTGCCCTGGTTCCCTCCTATGGTGTACTGGCATGTGCCTACAGGTAGCGGTGTTTGCAATTCCCCATGTGTAACTGTGGAGTACTCACAGGCACGTATGGCAATATCAGCATGCTAAACATACCCTCAACCTGACTGTTGGAAAGTCTAACATGACACAGATGTCTGCACATATACTGCACCTGCAGCTTGTGGTCAGTTGAACAGGCTGCAGCAGACAGAGACGTGACATAAATACCAGGAAACATTACAGGTATGTTGACATGGTGCAGGGGTTATACACAGCGGTCTGGCCAATGATGACATTAGATGCTACTTGATAGCATGAGGCCACACTGTGTAGCAGTAATACCCTGTCACATTACAGGAACATGGCCACATTCACGGAGTGTACACCACTATACCGCACACCCCATAGTGTTGAGGTGAGGACCCTTGCCTATGTGGTCATCACCCTCGCAGTACTTTGCACCCACACGACATGACACAGAGAAGGAACATGCACAGGTAGCCAGTACATCTGGGATCGATGGCATCAACAGGGTAGGGTAGTAGACTGCATCACCATGAGGGGTTAGTCACCATGAGAGGTTAGTGATCCTGTGTTCACTATATGGTAGCATACACCCTCACACCAAGCACCAGACAGCCATACATACACACACACACACACACACACACACACACACACACACACACACACACACACACACACACACTGTGGTGACCAGAAATGTGTATATGGATAGCCGATGTGTGTGATGCACCACACCTGCTGACGTCATGCTTTCCATACTGCAGTATGTACAGATCTCTACAATGGTGTACAGGGATGTGTACCAACTGGGACGTATCCCCATGGTATGTGGCATATGTGGTCACACAATCGGACACACATGGCAGTGCTGGGAATGATACACCTGCCATATGATGAGACATTTGATAGACATGCAGCGGTATTGTCCACATTATGTGTACCAACACTATGTCTGGCAATTGTGCTTCTATATGCACACGGGAGGATGTAGGTGTTACAGGTGTCATGTGACATACAGTTGGTAACACCTGACCGCTGTGTATGTGTTATGTCGTCACCGTCAAGTAACAGTGACATAGCGTACTGTTTGTACATGACATGGTAGGATGGCATGTGAAACAACTGTGAGCCATCCCCTGAACACATACTTCTACACAGGTGGATCACCACTTTATGTACACACATCCCTCCATATGTGCTGTACAACCAACCGTACTGTCTGTATGTCACCATATACAGCTGTCAATGATGGGGCTGCATTGCGACTGCATGTTGTAGTTAGGCACAGATGTGTTATGGACATCGGTCGCTGCACATGCATGGTTGCTGCATGCACAGTACAGATTGTACATGTGTCTCCTGTAGCTGTGTTTGTATGCATTGCTATTGGTGGACATGTGTGTTGACATACATAACACATGGACTGTGGTATGATATCACGGGTGTCATGGGCGACCAGTACAAGGGTATGTGTCCTCGATCAACACTGCTACCTCCTGTACTGTGAGCATTCAACAGACATGGACTCACCTTCCATTTGCATGTGTATCATTTCTTAGGCCAGTGTTCTGCATGGGGTACAGCAAAGGCTATGCTATGTACATATGTGTTGTGTGTGTGGTCCATGCACACATCCACTGCAATCACATGTATGACATATCCAGACGTGTGTTCGATGGTGTACAGCAACACTCATCTGTCACAGCTGTGTAAGACCCGGGGCCCCTGGTATGTCTTGAGCTGACCTGGTCATGTATAGTGGTATCATTGCAATGCATAACACCTGTTGGAACCCTGTTGGTGCATGTGTACTCTGCACAGTTGGTGTAGACCTCTGTACAGCCCACTGGTCAAGTGTCACACGATGTTGTGGTAATGTATGG
>NC_056741.1:82217487-82345963 GCF_019279795.1 Protopterus annectens
TGCGTATATCTGTACAGTTGCGAGGTATGTTTCTGATACAGGATATCAATTGTCTGACACCAATACACACACTGTATGGCGGCATCACAGGCCAGATACCATTACATTTCTATTGCAGGACATACCCACCCAGAGGGTTGTATTCCTCACAAAGGCCAACAAGTGCTTATCCACACTAATTATTCTATCATGTACCTTATGTGTATGCCAGTATTTGCGCTTTCCGTCAGTGGCAGAGCTCACGTACGAGTATGGGGGACTGGACATTGTATCGGTGACACTGCATGACACCCTGAGGGACACATTTCTTTTGAGTCTATTAACCTTCCACATTGACTTTCACAGGGCATACGTTGTCATTCACATTTGTCGAAGTACATGCTTTTGACTTGTACATGTTTTGTCATTTGTCCTGACGTCTTTCTTCTCACCTGTCCACCTAGTATCACTAGTTATGTACATTTATTTTGGACGGGTTACCTTCATACCTCTCACCTGTACACATTATGGGTAAACGCCCCGACGTTTGACCTATGATCTTGTTACATTTGTCATAATAATGTGCCTTTCTGGTAAAGTACTGGCAAGGCATTACGGACTGTGCGGTTAGATAATAGTGACTGACATTTCTATTTCATGATTACTAACCCTCATAACATTCATATTCTTGACTGCGCCATTATTCTATCAACGTCTTGACTTTGTCTGGGGTATATTTAATATAGTCCCTATTTGTATTACATGTACTATGCCTTAGTCCAGCTGTCTTATTCTGACAGTTTGGCAGGTATGGTTACCATCTTGGTTGTATGCATATCCATCCATGATAATCACCTACATGACACTGATATAGGTCCCTACGTCTTCCCCAATGGTTTACACAAAATCCAGTAGATGGGTTAAACCTTTTTGTAGAATATAGGCGTGTGCTATACCCACATAGGTATATTGATCACGCCCATGGGGCGGACCTAATAAATCTGTGCCAAACAAGACCTAGGCCCATTTCTGCATACCCATGATTCCCATACCTGACACCCCTCCACAGTACCTATTTGACATGTTTAATGTGAGCGATAATAAAATGTGAGGACACTTCTAAGCACTCCCCACTCTCCGGATATCGGATCGTACGTCATACATTCTATTGACCCATGTGTTATTACCCTTGCACCTGCTACTGATACATGTACAGCTATATTGTAGTTGCAGCTGTTACTTCATTTGCATTAATGATGGTTCACACTTCATATGGGATCAATTTTTGGGGTCCTGCAAATGACACCTATATTCATGTTTAAAGTATAGAACTTGCAGGCCTGTCACACTGGTATTTTCCGGGTGATGGTTTGGAGAGCTGCGGTTTATTCACCTTTTGTGCATGTCTGTCTGTCTATCCATAATACGTATACCTTGACCTATTTATGTACATGTGTTATATCTACAGGGACATATGTTTGTTGTGTATAGATATATGCATGTACATATATACATATGTCTGTATATTCCTCATTTCATAATTTGCTTTGGTTTACGTCTGTGGATTATGTGTATACACACACATATATATATATATATATATATATATATATATATATATATATATATATATATATATCCATATCATACCGTTCAACTGTACAGATCTTCGATGAATGTACAGCTGTTTGCCTCTTATCTTTGGTCTGTTTTTCATAACCTTGTGTCTATCTGGCAATTTAGTGGCATATCATTAAAGACTGACGTTGGAATATAATGACAAGCATTTCAGGTTACAACTTCATACCCTTCAGAGAATCCACGCTAGTGACACACCCATTATTCTATCCACTCTCCATGCTTGTCAGGGCAATATCTGGGGATTGCCCCTATTTGTACCTGTTGTTTTCATGGCTTTGTCTGGTTTCATACTTTACGGGGTTAACAGGTATGAGCCATGTATATATAACGTGGAGAAAACAGCATTTGTTTGCTATGCTGTGGGCAGATTACACACACGCAGGCGCACTTGCATATCCTTATTGTGGATTACATATGTTTAATAGATATTTGTGCTTACGTGGCCTTTCATACTTCTGACCGTCACAGTTACATATCTGTGTTCCGGTTTACGAACAGATGCGAAACATACGTTCACCTTTACATATTTAAATGTGTGTACAGCACAAACGCATTCATTACAGTCTACAGTTATATGTGCAGTGGTCGTAGGTCAACCAGGACTGCATTCACATTGGCCGGATGCCGGAATCCCTATTCTATTGGTGTTCTGCCTCATTGATATGCATACCCATAGTACTTAGCTACATCAACATACGCCTCACTACTTCACTTACAACACATGCATCCATTCTCCTGCTGGGAAAAACACAGTACTACATATTACACATTCCCTATTGCCTACTGCTGTGGACCCCGGCTGTATTGTTAATCACTCCAAGGATATGCAGAACACCAGGGCATATAATCCTGGCACATACAGGTCTTTGATTGTCAGGGTGTTCATGTAGTGATCTGGGTTTAGGCTTGTGCGCCTGGTGAACGGAACTTCCCTGGCCAAGTTCAAATGTCAGACGAAGCATATGGGCAGGGAGTTTCTCCCTATTATGAATTTTTACTTGTGTTTATGGACACAGGTGTTTGGGCATCTGTCAGCAGCTTATTCTGTTGGTAATACATATTATGGGTGAGGTTGTTGCAGTCCATACTCCACGGTGATGGGTGTTCCCATTCACATTTGACTTATCTGTATTCAGTCATACAGGGATTATTATCTTGGACATAAAGTGAATACAGGTATGCAATTGTACATTACACAAATGTGAAGGGTTATTACTGTAAATATGTACGGACCACACCTCTCAATCTCTTAGATCAACAAATCTGCGCAAAGCCTACATGATGGGGGGGACTAATAGGGACACATTTTAACTATTGCTCTTACAAGCTTAGAATGTTGATAGAATACTAGGTTTTGCATTAGCATGACTTTTCTGCAGGCTGTGGAGTCTTACACTCAATATAATTCTCATTATTTAGTGACATCAATCCTCAGCTTTTTACCAGACAGGTGCAGATCGTCAGAGGCACACAACAATAATATGAGGCAAAACTCTGGTCATTCTGCGAATATCTGGACAGTTGAGTGGTATGGTACGGACCTCTGTATTATGCTGTTGTGTTCTGGCACATCAGTAGCTCAGCATTAAAGACTGAAGTCGGAACATGCTGGCAGACAGTTGGGTTTCAGACTTCATACTCCGGACATTAATGCCATTGTGCAAACTGTTATTTTATCATATTTCTATGTTTCTCAGAGCTATCTTTACCAATTGTCCCTGCTTTTGGACCTTTGTCTCACTTGTATTCACGGCTCTGTCCAGATATCTAGCTCACACAGGTTGACAGGTATGGTCGGTCATGCCTGCACACAGTAAGTATCCCTCACACTTGGCCAGGTTGTCCTGTTTACGTCAGTGTCTTCCTCACCTTTATGCCATTTGCCACTATGCGAATGTGTGCAATATATTCTCCCACCTATTCGTGTCGGGACACGTGCATCACGGGAAGGTGTTTTTTCCTGGATAGTGGGTTATGCATGACCACTTAGGTCTGGACAGTGTCATGGACCTCTAATTCACGTTCAACTTCTGTTCAGATATCTACAGGATTGGACATCATGTCGTTATATCCATTCTACTATTTACACAAGTAAGTTATCCCATGAGGGATATCCCAAAAAGTGGACAAGACCAAAACAAGACCGATATCGAAAACCATTTTAGCTTTATGAAAATGTGCAGGGGGTTTTACATGCAGGGGATACATGGTTTGCAATCCTGAAACTGCCTAGGTTAACAATACCTACTACATATGCGGAGAGGTCACTATGTGTAGCTGTGTCTGCAACAAACCAGTAGGCCAAGTACGGCTGGATTTGATGGACGTTCTGGTATGGGGGCAGGTTGTGTGATGTGGAGGGTATGCTGGGTAGGCCATTATGCATCCAGGTATGTTGCATTTGTCATGGCCAGTTCCATTGGGACCAATTTGTGGGTATGTGACGGTGACATATCTATACATTTGTCTCGCACATTTCCATATTCATATGTTTGTGAGATTGTGTTCTAAACTATGGCCTGTCTGCTTGTCTTGCAGCTGTGTCTCCATGTGTTTGTGTTTCTTTCCACTTCACCTGCTGCCCCCTCCTACACCTCTGGTTCACCTTTTCTGCATACGACACAGTATCGCCTTTGCGGATTTTACCATTACCCATCCACCCCTCATACGCAAATTCCTCACACCCCATAGATCACTACTTTAGTTGTTGGCCCATGACATGGCCAGAGTAACACATTGACTACCCTACATGTGTCAGGTACTGTCAAATAAATTATTAAAAATCAGACTGTAAAATCATTAGGCTTTTTAAAATGACAGTCAACAACACAGGAGGTTCAGATGCAAAAGTTTACTAGTGTACACCAGGAGGCAAAAGACCATACAATACAAGTATAGAATTTTGTCTAACATAAGGTGGGAAATACTGAATGTTTTATACAGTCTGCATTCAAGTTATTCCCACCTTACTGATGTGGTTAGTCACAAGGCATCTACATCACTTTTACTAACAGTATTCTATTCATTTAATAATGCTGATGTAATGCATTTAAAAGAATTTCCTTTAACTACAATACGGCCTTGCTATCCATCTGGTCCGTTATAATGTCTTTCTGTAAGTTTACTTCTCTTATCAGTACAATACAATAGCAGATTCAGTTTTTAATTCATTCTCTTACACAGCTGCATTCTAATCTTACAAGGCTGAATTCTGAAACTACAGGAAGGAAAAGATTTTATTATACAAGGACTCGGGAAGGGAACAGAAGATTTATATGTTCAATCTCCTGACCCAGCAGATAATCCCCTATGAAAAACATCACATTGAGCTTTCTGAGCTAACAGCTGCCAGGGTCAGGGGTCAAAGCACACTGCAGTTTCAGAAGTTACTTGCATTTACACATGAATTTTATCCCTTCTGTTATATGATTAATAGAATAAAACGCATTATTAACTACTTTGCTTTTAAACTAGCATTTCACATATATTTAAATACATATTTTTCTAACATTTCCCTCCTATTAATACTTTTCATTCTATTCTGAAGTATGCATAGTGTCATTTCATCTCCTAGCCTTTCCCGCTCAGGATTTTCAGCTAGGTGAGTCATCTAATCTATACTTCAGAAAAAGCATCATCTGAAATCAATCTTTCAATTTCAATATCTTGGTAAAAAGTTTCAGTAACAGATATATCAACAAAATCTTTGATTAATCTTTTCATGCAGGGAATTTCACAGCAAACACATGCTCCTATTAGGAGTATACCCGCACAAATAGCAATTAGAATGTTTATTAGGATGGAACCCCACCCCCCAAACAGATTCTGGAAAAAGTCCGTCAGTGGGTTTGGGCCTGGTTTAGTCATGGCTGATACTTGCTGAATTACCTCTAGGTGATTATTTATCTCGTGATGATTGTCAGGGATAAAAGCACAGCATTTTTCTTCGTGTACCACCTCTTGCCGCTAGGGTGAAGTAAAGAGCCATTCGATTTTGTAGCACAACAGTTCTCATTGCATTCAGCTCATCAGTCACCAATTCTAGGGCGGAAAAAGTTGCATTACTCATTACTTCGAGAAGTCTCGACAGCTTCCTCAGCTCCCAGATCGATTTGACTGCTCCATAGGCTGGTAGTATTCCTGCCCAGGATATAACACTGTTACCCAAGTCCATATGAGTCAATTCACTTTTGTCTTTTACTGAATTATGGTCTTTCCAACCAGCTTCGATCTTCCCAACTGGATTCACAGGTTTCTTAACTGGACCTCCAGATTTTCGAGCTGTTTCCCTTACGTTTCGTATCTTACCCAAAGGTAATTCTGCAGTATGTCTTATTGCTGGAACCAGATAACCCAAAAAACAACTGCCGGACCAATTCTCAGGTAATCATTTATATGCCTTTTTCCCACAAATAAAATAACAATTTTTTGCTTTGGTACTAATACGTGTTATCCCTGCATGAAACATTTTCCTGTCTTTAATAGACAATTGTTTAGTTAAGACTGGATTGTTACGTACTGCATTTAATGTAGTTTTCATTGAACTCCGATATGAATCATAGTTAGTATTACAAACAGTACCCCCACTTCTGACTTTAATGTAACATTTATAAGACATTGTTATATTACAATTACTCCAGCCCACCTGGAGGGCATCATTTTGTAGAAACATACAACTCCTTTTTGTGTGACAGGTAAAAATAAAGCTATTTTGTCCTGTGATCTCACAGTTCCTGTGTCAAAAAGCAAATTTTCCCAAGTCTCATTTATCCCCAGAGGGACAGCGGACATTAACAGTCCTCCATATGCTGTTGGTATAGCTGTACAAACCCAGCAATTTGAAATGTTCATAGTCTCTGCATACACACTTCATGGCCAGGTATGTGTTAAAATTTGGATGCCAGTCTATAGACAGTTCATCACGTCTTCTCACTTTCACTCGTGTGGTTGAGTGCAGGAAAAAAACACAATGAGAGAAAAATTGTCACACTTATAGTCAACAAATGCACAGCTAACAAAATAATTATGCAATAGTTCTGGGGTTGCTCTGCTTTTCTGTTTGCTTTACTTTTGGCAATTTTGCCCTTGTGTATCAGTCACAAAGTTCTTATCAAGTTGAAAGTTCTTTACCGGCTTACAATGCGTCAAATGAACCCAGGACGTCCTCTCAGCTACTCTGACTGCAGTAGGCGTTGCCAACAGGACCTGGTATGGACCTTTCCACTTTGGACTCACCCAGTTTTTCCTTTTCGTCACTTTCAGCCAGACCCAGGTACATGGTTCCAAAACTGCTTCTACCGGTTTGGTCTGTCTTTTATCTGAAAAAGAGTTAAACTGCAAAACAGATTTATTCATTAACAGTTTCTTTATATAATTAGCTAATGAACTGTCAGCCTCCTGCTCTGCAGGCATGAGAGCTTTCCACTGAGACACATAATATGCTCTCCCAAAAAACATTTTAGAGGGAGTCAAACCCTTTACATTTATTTAATTCTATGAAATCCATACAAATAGTATGGAACGGGTATGGTGGTATAGGAAAACTTCCTTGCTTGGTTTTAAATGCTCCTTGTGCATGGTGCTTGTTACAAGTATGACAAGCTGCACAAAATTTTTTTGTATAATTTATGTATCCATATGTTTGGAATATTCGATTTACTAACTGTACCATCCCCCCTGTTGAGACATGGCTCTGCCCATGGCTCAACAAAGCTGCATATCTAAATAAATTAGACGGCAATATTGTTTTTTTCTCTTTGGAAATGTACAGTCCATTTTCAAGAACTGCACCTCGTTTTACCCATTTTTGTTTTTCTGCTTTGGTAGTAAGCATCTGCATTGTTTTTAACATGTCTAAATCTAAAATCTCAGAGGGTTGTAATTCCTCATTCAAAAATAAAGTTTCTGAGTCTGAGGCTGCTTGCTTTGCAGCTGCATCAGCTCGTGCATTTGAAATCTTATCCTGCTGTTTTGTATGAGCTACACATTTACAAATAGCTACTTTGGTAGGTAACTGAATAGATTTTAACAGCTCCAAAATAAATTGCGCATGATTAATAGGTTTTTTACTGGATGTAATCATTCCTTTATTTTTCCATCGTTGTGCAAATACATGTACTGTAGAAAAAGCATACTGACTATCAGTATATATGTTTACACACTTGTTTTTTGCTAAAGTACATGCTCTAGTCAAAGCTATTAATTCCGCTGCTTGTGCAGATAAGTTGTGTGGTAAGGATTGAGCTTCTAAAATTTCAGTGTCTGTAACTACTGCATACCCCACCAGATTCTTCCCTGTAGGACCCCTTCTGCATGAGCCGTTCACGTAATATGTCACCTCGGCATTATCCAAGGGCATATCTGTAAGATCTTGTCTAGGCAAAGCTAACTGCTCAATTTCCTGCAGGCAGCTGTGTGGTGTGCCCTCCTCAGGAGTTGTAAGTAATGTTGATGGATTTAATGTCGTACATCGTTCAATTGTCATATGAGGTTGGCTCAGCAGTATAGTCATACATGAAAGATGTCTAGCAGGAGAAAGGTATGCCATTTTCTCTTGCAGTAAAATTATTGCAACTGCATGAGGCACTTTCAATGTGAGAGGGTGGAATAGCACCACTGAGGCCGAAGCCTGCACTGCCATTGCGGCTGCAACTACTGCTTGTACACAGTGAGGCAAAGATTGCGCCACTGGGTCTAACTGTGATGAATAGTAAGCTATGGGGCGTTGCTTATCCCCATGTTGTTGCGTCAGTACTGATGTCATGTACCCTTGCTTACAATCTATGGTCTGAAAGAACCGTTTGTGATAATTTGGAAGTCCTAAAACTAATGAAGAAGCTATCAACTGCTTCAACCTGCAGAAAGCCATTTCTGCTTTTGTTGCCCATTGTAAAATATCTTGTACTGCCATTGGTGTCTTATATATCAAATCAGTCAGTGGAGCAGATTCCAAAGCATAATTTGGTACCCAGCTCCAACAAAAATTAGTTGTATCTAAGAAAGACATCATTCCTTTCTTAGTTGTTGGTTTGGGTGCTTGCAAAATTGCTGTTTTTCTTTCTTTATTTAGTATTCTACCTTTATTGGATATCACATATCCCAAGTATCTAACTTGTTTTCTCCAAAGTTGTAACTTACTTTTGTTTACTTTGTGTTCTTGCATTGCTAAAAATTTTAATAATGCTACAGTATCCGCCCTGCACTGCTGCTGGGTGGGGGCTGCTAGCAAGATGTCATCTACATAAAGTAGAATTTGCCTACCTCCCGGTGGGATAAATCCTGCCAGGTTGCTAGCCATGTCTTGTGCAAAAATTGTTGGGCTCTCACAATATCCCTGTGGTAGGCGAGTATACGTATACCTTTCACCCTGAAATGTAAAGGCAAACCAATATTGACTATCAGGATGTATAGGTATTGAAAAGAAAGCATTGCTAATATCTACCACAGAGAAATACTTCTGTTGCGGTTCCAAATCATTCAACAAAGTATGTGGGTCTGGCACCGTAGGTGCTCTAGGTATTACTGCATTATTTACAGCTTGTAAATCGTGTACCATCCGCCATTCCCCGTTTGCTTTTTTAACATGAAATAGGGGTGTATTACATGGTGAATCAGGAGATTCTACCAGTACTCCTTCTTTGAGTAATGCTGCTATTATAGGCTTAATTCCTATTTCTGCATCCTTTCTCAAAGGGTATTGTCTTTTCTGTGGTCTAAAAGCTGACTTTGGGGTAATTGTAACTGGTCCTGCTGTTCGAATAAGCCCTACATCTGACTTGCTTGTTGACCAAAGAGTTGTTGGAATTTCCCACAAGGCCTTTTTTTCTTCTTCTAATAAAAATGCTAATCAGCTGTCCTCACTAGATTGCAAGTGTACAGCTGTATGTGTCTGTGTCAACCAATTCAGTTTTTGTTTTTGTATCCCTTGTTCTGACAGCTCTAAATCAGTCTGTTTCTCCCATCTTGTTACTTTTTCTCCTAAGTCTGCCCATTTAACACTTTTATTCTTTGTAAAGCTAACATGTGGCAACCGATTTGATCTATACAATGCAAGAAATTCTTGAGGTAATGAACAGCTAACTACACTGTTCCCCTCAGTATCCCAGTACAAAGTACGCAAAACCAATCTAGTTGCACGATTTCTAAACAGTGTTTGCTCATACTCTCTATCAGGTCCTGGTGTGGTACAGTAATATAGAGTACAGTGTAACAAATGCTGTTGATCAGTGTCAAGGGAGGGGGTTTTACTGATGGCTACGTTCATCAACTCCTTGGTCACTGCCCCTGGACCAGTCGTGACTAGGTCCTGGCTGTACCAATAAAAGGGTTCACCCTCCGATCGCACTACAAAAGTATCCATTTGTCTCTGTGCCTCCCTACCTTGTACAGTTGGAACTACTGCTATGCCAAATATCTGCATAAGGTCACTGCCCAATAGGTTTACTGGACATGTTGCAGAAACCACTATTTTACTTCTCTGGGTCATACCTGAAATAGGGTCAGTTATTGCTATATCATGGGAGAGTGGTTCCCTGTATAGCTGTCCGTTTGCTGCTTTTACTAATATATAATCAGGTGATTTAGAATGTTCTGGTAACTTGGAGGGGTGTATCAAAGTCCGTGACGCTCCTGAGTCACACAGGAATTTGACTTCCCTTCCCTCCACCAGAAGTGTCACTTCCAGTTTTGTATCTGCTAGGTAGAGCTCCAGGCTCAACAATGCTAAATCTAAAATTTCATTTCCATTTTCATCTATGTCAATTTGTACTTCCTCTACTCCTTCTACTACACTGGTATTTGTCTTTTCTATTCTAGCTGTTACTGGTGATTCCTGACTTTCATATGATGTATCCTCATTATCATATAGTCAGTCCTCATCTCCTTTATCTTCTGTCATTGCTTTCTTATTTTGTTTACAGTCCCTAGTTAGATGGCCTTTCTTTCCACACTTGAAGCACTCACCTCTCTTTTTTCTTTCCTCAAAATCTTCTGATCGTTTGTCAGACTGTTTGTTTCCCTGGGCATTCTTTTTCTTGCCCTTTTACCTGACTGTAATACAAATACTTTAGTCTCGTCTTCAGCAGTGAAGACTTGCCTTCTTTTTCTTTTTACTATTAAAATGTCTTTCAGCATGTCTAGCGTATTCGAGTAAGGCTTGTAGCCTCCCTGTTTGATGATCTATCATATGCTTCGTAATGAAGCTACTAATAGGTGCAATGCAACCTTTCAAAAATGCATTTTTTAATTGTTGTTCATATGGGGAATCATGTGTTTGGTTCTCAGAAACCGACATACCGCTATGATTATTGAAACATTCTAATAATCTGGCATAATATCCATTTATTGTCTCATTTTCCTGTTGTATGCATTGATTAATGCAAGTCCAGTCTGCTCTAGGTTTCCATTTTTCAGAGATTTGGTCTGTCAGACCTTTCACTCTGTTGTCTAATTCTGCGTCACTATGTGGGAGTGGCCTAAATTCTGCATCACAAGGATTCCAGGTACCACAAGTCATGTGCCAATCTGGACCTATAATTTGTTTTACTACTTTTTCTACTTCTTCCCCATTCAAGTGGTAACTTAACCTCATGCCTTGTAAATCTTCTAAAAATTTCGCAAAATTAACTTTCGGATGGGGGATTCCCTCAGTAGCCTTCCGGATGTCTTCTGGTGTCCATGGTCTATATACTAGGAGTGTAGGATTTTGCCCTTCTTGTCCTGCTTGAGGATTTGGAACTTCTATAAGTGGGCATATTTCTTCCTCACTCTCATACTGTAGATTCCTCTCTATCTGGTATGATTCTGTGTCCCTATGTGTTTTACGCGTTCGAGACCTAGTCTCAATAGGATCCCTAACAAATGGTTGTGGTCTTACTGAAAGTTCAGGATAACGTGGAGGTGGACCAGCCTGTCCACTCGCTTCATATCCTGAAAAGGGTAAGGGAGGGGGCAAGGGAGGAGGAGGAGGAGCTGTCGCTATTACCAAGTAATTATCTTCTTTATCTAAAAATAATGTTTTTGAATTTTTAAGCTTCTGTTCTCTACGATTTGCTTCCTCAATCCACCTGTGTGTTTGAGGTATGCCCAGTTGGTGCTGCTTTTTTGCCTGACCTCCTGCATCAGATTTAAGCTGTTTAAGGAGTTTAACTAGTGAAAGTTTATCTAGTTTACCATCAAATTCATATTTGTTAACCCATTTCATATCATACCTAACGTTATCGGAACGTTGTGATTGCATATATTTTGCGTTTTCGGTTAGGGGCGGATCTCGCGATGTTTTAGTGCACTGATTACCCATGTCAAAGAAAATGTTACGTAACCCTTTTTTATCACGTGATGTCAAATTCTTAGTTCCTGTTTACAGTTTATCTAGAATAACTGCCTACCTTATTCTGTTACCCTGATCTATGACCAAATATACAGTACTTCCTTTTGGCCCTGATCTGCAAAACAAATCTTGACAATAATATACTGAAACCTAGTCCCTGATCTAAAACAGAAAAAAAGGCAAATTCTTCCTACCTGAGCCTCCTGGTGTTGAAAGTGTTCAAATTCCTCTCTTTGGCCACAGATCAGAAAGGGGACAGCCTCTTTACACACAACAATTCAGTCTGAGGTCTTTTCACTCAAGAAGAAACATTTTGGCAACTTCTCCTGTGCAGATTTATTATCACCCATACACTCTGACCTGTAGCTTACCAAGGGAATTCCGTCTCGAAAGGAAAAAAACTGTCAAATAAATTATTAAAAATCAGACTGTAAAATCATTAGGCTTTTTAAAATGACGGTCAACAACACAGGAGGTTCAGATGCAAAAGTTTACTAGTGTACACCAGGAGGCAAAAGACCATACAATACAAGTATAGAATTTTGTCTAACATAAGGTGGGAAATACTGAATGTTTTATACAGTCTGCATTCAAGGTATTCCCACCTTACTGATGTGGTTAGTCACAAGGCATCTACATCACTTTTACTAACAGTATTCTATTCATTTAATAATGCTGATGTAATGCATTTAAAAGAATTTCCTTTAACTACAATACAGCCTTGCTATCCATCTGGTCAGTTATAATGTCTTTCTGTAAGTTTACTTCTCTTATCAGTACAATACAATAGCAGATTCAGTTTTTAATTCATTCTCTTACACAGCTGCGTTCTAATCTTACAAGACTGAATTCTGAAACTACAGGAAGGAAAAGATTTTATTATACAAGGACTCGGGAAGGGAACAGAAGATTTATATGTTCAATCTCCTGACCCAGCAGATAATTCCTTATGAAAAACATCACATTGAGCTTTCTGAGCTAACAGCTGCCAGGGTCAGGGGTCAAAGCACACTGCAGTTTCAGAAGTTACTTGCATTTACACATGAATTTTATCCCTTCTGTTATATGATTAATAGAATAAAACGCATTATTAACTACTTTGCTTTTAAACTAGCATTTCACATATATTTAAATACATATTTTTCTAACAGGTACCTTTCTGGTTGTGTGGACTACCCTGCCATGTTTGATTTCCACGTGCTAAACCTCACGCACATAGGTACACGCCCATACTTCACTTTCATTACTTGGTTGGTATACCCGGGTACTACCCATTCGACTGTGTCACATACAAGTTTGGCTTATAATGCTGACTTCTGGATTTTGCAGACCTGTTGTACTCATTGGCAGGATGGCACCTTTTCCTATGTCCATGCTATTCCCTACACATATCCGACTGTTGTGGACAATGCCTCCCCACAGTCGACGGTTGTGTTTCCACCTTTTCGACTGGCCACAGTATGACATTTGTGGTGAACACAGCACATTTTACAGGCCGACATATACCCACAGTCAGTTCGGCAGATAGAACTTACAATTCATGCCTATATCTAAGCTTAGTCTTGTAGCATTTCGGTGGCTTACTCTGTTTCTTCTGCCATTTATGGAATATACGTACAGAGAAAAACTGTTTAATGCAACTATTACATGACATCTGAGGAATACTTATGTCCTATAATCTCTGGACATTTGCTATGTTTACAAGTTTATGTCAGGACACATCTGCCCACAGAGGGACTGTCGCTCGCAAAGTGGGACAGGTGCTAATCTTAGTCAATGATACGGATCATACTGTTCCTTTCGGCCTACATGTGTCCTTATTGTTGTAGCTGTTTATATGCTCCTTCTGTTTTGTTTACATGCGTATTCTTTTTCCTATCACATTTGGTATGTGGAATGCGGACATACCTTTTGTATGTGACTATTACATCCCTTGTGGGATATGATTCGGACATACGGTCACTACATATATCTACATTTCTCCTCGTGTATTTTGTTATGGACACATCTGCACAGCTATGTACCCTCCCTCACATTATGGGTCAACTGACGACCCTCTCTATTGGGCTGGACGTACCTCCTGGCGGCGCGCTAACATATGATACGTTTCACTTCCACATGGTATAGATATCAACACTACGTTGGACTACGGGCACACGGTTTTCATGTCATTTGTTCAGGGTAGGGACCCATTATTCCCTGCCGTGCATTTGTATTTGCTTCTTCATTTTCTGTTCGCAGGGACTATCTTGCATGCTTTGCATACGTTTCAGTATCCATGGACACTGATAGGTGCGATTACTATTGCAGGCGGAATATAATATTCAGCAGTTTAGGTTGCTCCTCAACAGCCAACACTGACACTCCTCCCTGCGCAACTTCAATATGCCCCATGCACTCGCACACATTTACTATGCATGTGGCTGTGGCGGCTGTGCGCCTTCATTAATATGCATATGGCACGACTACTCCATATATATGCCGCACGGCCGGCACAAGCCTTACACTGGCCTTGCGTCGAGCTTCATGAATCCCGGGGGTTAAAACTTTACATCCAAAATCAAGTGGGGGGCTTGGTCTATACACCCCCCTACCTAAATATACGAACTCTGAGATCGCTCCAAATTGGAGAAATGGGCATACTCCACATAACAGCCAAGGGAAGTGTTTCCCTGGGTTAAATTGTCCGTTTGACAATTTATGGTTCTAATATTACAAGTTAGAGCTTTACTTATTCGATTAAGTAAAGCTTTGATCTTGTAGTATAGAACCATAAAAATGCTCACTACAAGCTTACAATTTTTAGCAGCAAGCACAATTGATAAACATCCCTATAGAATATGATATTGAATTGTTATAAATCACAGTCCTATAATTTTATAACTTTGCTCTTTTAAGGGCCAGCAGACTGTTAAATACATGATTTTTCATTTAAATAAGTTTTGTTGGTTGCATCCAATAACAATTGCCTATGTAATTCAGGTGTCGCAATATGTGCTGACCAACTTCTACTCATATCAAAATCAGACACTTTTTCCAGGATAAAAAACAAACCTTTTAAAATGTTGACAGGTCTTAAAATGCTTACTTAAAACATTTGTTCCATCATTCTTAGAAATGGCATAAACATGCTGTTAAATCCTTTTCCTCAGGGCATTCTCAGTCAGGCTTGTTAAACACTAGGTCAAATATGCTATGCTTCTGGTGTTGCAGTTGAATTTACTATTGGGTGTCAATGTTTTGAGATAATGGGTCAACATAAAGTTGATCCTTTCCCAAATAAATCAACATTATGTACAATTTCACCAATTAAACATACATTTACTAGCTTTAAATTCACTCTGCAATTGTTACTTCCCTTTTTCAAAGTAATTTATTAAGCTGCATTAAGTTTGTAAACCAGTAGAGGTCTATCACCCAAAACGGTTTCCAATTCTTAGGGGTTTTTAACACATTTCCAATACTTGTCCAAAATTGCCTTGATCTCCTTCATAGATTCATCATATTGACAGACCATCCCCCTGTAAAAAGTATTATGAAATTGATCAATAATATTAGACTCAATCCATTTTTCTGGATGGACTAAAACAGGTTAAAACTGTGTCCACCTGCTAGCTATAATCTCCTGCTTAATTGCTTCAGTTGTATTTAATGGATGCAATCTCTCTAAAAACATCTTGGCCAAAATATCCAACTCCTGCAAAAATTACTTGTCATCAGATATCAGTCTGAACAGTCTTATAATTTACCTCTTGAGTACATTCCTCTTCTGCCACAGAGGATGGAAACATTTAAAATGCAACAAGCTATGAAAGCGAGTAGCCTTCCTATATATGGAAGATGAAAAACGGTACAGTATGAAACCAGCTACAAACTCTGAAACCTGCAAGAGAATGGACAGCAGTAGAGATCTGATAATTTCATTGCCACCTGCATCAGAATATTCTAATTCCCATGCAGAGATGCAGTGACTTGACCACATATTAATTCCATGGATGTGTTAGACTGTGCAATTAGTTATAAAACACACTCTAGCATTACCATAAACTTCTGGATCCAGTTCCAAACATAATTCCAGCACTCACCAAAACCTTTACTTGGGAGTTCAAAAGTACTGCTGAAAACTTTTCTGTCCATTTGGCTGCAAACTTGTAAGCCGATCATATCGTAAGCAGTGCCAGATAAGAATTTCATGAGGCTGTATATGGTAAGTCCTGAACGGCCTACTCTGAGAAGTCAATATGCACTGTAGTACAAATGATGCAAAATGCCAGTGTTGTTACTACTTTCCTTCTGTGTCAAGTATCACCTGAGCTAAAATGCCATATTAAAAGATATAGTAGCTATATACAAATATTTTTTTTTTCAAGAAACAATATCATGAGCAAAATTTTTGTAATACAAGGAAAATTAGTTTAGTTAATTTTAGCCATGCAGAACTGCAGTTCCAAGTTTGAAAACAAACATCTGCTAGTGGCAAAGAGGTATTGGTGAAGAAGTCTGGTGATGTGTATTGAAACTGATATTCCTTATGACTCCATTATCAAACATTCAATTTCTGAGTTCTAATTCTTATCTTTGGTTCAGAGAGTATGGATCAGGGCAAGACTAAATGCCAACTGTTTTTAAAGCTAAGGACTAATATGGTCAGTGTTACCATAAAACTAGTTAATGATAGGCAAACAGCCTACCATGGAGGGGAACAAACATACATCATTATTACAAACACAATGGTCAAGGCAAAAAGGATAAATGGTTCACTCAAAAAAGACAAGGCAAATCCAAAAACACATAAGAGAGAACCAAGACAATGTGGCAGTCAACAAAACAAAACTTCCAATAAAATGAAAATCAAAAAGTTTGCTAACACGTTAGAGGTTTCACAGTAAATAAAAAAACACTGCTTCATCAGACATCAAAAGTAAGTCGGACACTCCTATTGTTTAAGGTGAAAACCCACGTTGTTATATCCAATCACACAATGCAATGTATAAATATTCTAGCAACCACCTAACAGTGAAGCAAATAGTTCTGGTCACTTAAAGGAACAGTATAACAAAATAGCTGAAAAGCAGGATTCAGCAAAATACCATAAAATAAAAACAATGCATTTTCATAAAGTAACAAGCAATGCATCTTTATGAGACAATACAAAACAATGAAAGATGCATTTATGTTAACTCTTAACTTTGAGAAGGAGTTTTAACAGGACCTTATCATTCAGATCCCTACCTACATCTACTCTCAGTCTAATAATCCATCTTGTCTCCAATTCGTCATCATGAGACTTACATTTTTAGTTGTTATGATACATATAAAATCTAATGGGACTTTAAGTACTATGATACATAAGAAGGAATGTTATACGGCTACCCTATTACATAGATTGAGCATGCACCTGAAACACATCTTTAAGAATATAGTAAAGGGACAGGGTTTGAGAATGTCAAGGTTAAACCCTGATGATGATAAATTTATGTGTGAGCTTGATGATTTAAAGCTAAGATTTAGAGAGAGAGAGATAGTGTATTATGACAATGAAGTTGAAACTTCACTTACTGAAGTTTCTAGTCTGAAATCCACTGTGGCCAAGCCTTATTTTACTGAAAATCGACCTGGAAGCTGACACCACAGTTAAACGATAGTCCAAAACTTGCTCTTTATTGTAAAAACAGATGCCCAAAACGTAACACAAGCGCTTTCGCTAGGATGTTCCTAGCTTTTTCAAGTACTTGAAAAAGCTAGGAACATCCTAGCGAAAGCGCTTGTGTTACGCTTTGCATCTGTTTAATAAACAAGTTTTGGACTATCGTTTAACTGTGGTGTCAGCTTCCAGGTCGATTTTTTGTTACTGGTCTTAGTTCTTGGTTTTTGCGTGCTTATTTTACTGAACCCAGTGACCACTCGGATGTCATTGAAGGCCTTAAGAAAGATGTAGTTTCCATTCCTATGTTTTTTACTAGTAATGTCAACTCAGTAATAGAAGTGGTAAAGAAATATTGGCCTATTTTAGCTAGTAAGGTAGAAATAATGGGCATAGTAGGGGACAGACTGAATTTTTAATTCAAGAACAAGAAATCCCTTAAACAGCTGTTGTGTTACCCAAGGAGTAGATCAAATAGTATATCATCAGATAGTACCTTTTTGACAGCCCCATGTCTTAAATGTAATTCTTGTGCTTATATTAATTCCTTGGGATTGTTTAAGCACCCAGATACAGAAAGAGTTTGTACCTTCAAAGTGAAAGCAAATTGTGATTCATTTAATGTGGTCTATTTAGCTTCCTGCACTAAATGTTTATTGCTTTATGTAGGGAAGACCAACAGGCAGAACAGAGACAGGATAAGAGAGCATGTATGCAATATTAGGAATGGGAATGTTACCAATGCTTTGGCTAAGCATGTGGTTAGTCATGACTCAACACACACCATTAGATTTCTGGTGATGGAAAAAATTGTAGCTAATGAAGGCGGTGGGGATATTAAAAATTTAACTGAGGTATCAGAGACACGATGGATTATTAGAATGAGAGCTGATGTAGGTAGGGGTCTGAATGATAAGGTCCCATTAAAACCCCTTCTCAAAGCTAGGAGTTTGCATAAATGATTAAATATCTATTTAGTTTAACATATACATAATGTTTAGATTTTTTATGAATGTATCTTTCATAGTTTTGTATTGTCTCATAAAAATGCTTTGCTTGTTAATTTATGAAAATGCATTTTTTTATGGTATTTTGCTGAATCCTGCTTTTCAGCTATTTTGTTATACTGTTCCTTTAAGTGAGCAGGACTATTTGCTTCACTGTTAGGTGGTTGCTAGGATATTGATACATTGTATCGTGCAACTGGATATAACAACATGGGTTTTTTCCTTAAATAATAGCAGTGCCCAACTTATTTTTAACGTCTGATGAAGTAATGATTTTTATTTACTGTAAAAGTGCTAATGTGTTAGTAAACCTTTTGATTTTAATTTTATTGGAAGTTTCCTTTTTCTGTCATCATCATTGTTGCAAAACTGTAACATGCACACACTGAAGTTTGTTTTGTCACAACAAGCACAGTAATATTTTGCCATCAAATATAAGCTGGATTTCACAGGTACTTTTTGTATACTATGCAACATTTACAGTTTAATACATACTTTAGAACACAAAATGTATGAGAAATTAAATATGGATGTCTTCACTGCAGCCCTAAAAGCAGTAGCAATACAATAAATACTAAGCACCGTGACACACGTCTGGGAAGACATTACTTTTCATTTTCTAGTATATCACGATAAAACATGAGCACATCTACTTGCTAAAGCACATGCCCCAAGATTCAATAACGCTTACATGGAGCTAAGCTCCATGTAAAAATAGTGCCATGGCTTGAACATGGAGTTCGGAGCCTGTACGAGACAGTAAACAAGGCAGGGGGCATGCACGAGCCCCCGGCACTATTCCAACATGGATGCGACTGAATAATGCCAATCACCTCATTTGCTAGTGAAAACCATGAAAATGAGGTGAATTTGCGATTCAGCAAGCAGACAGTCATCTGTGTTGGAGCTGTGTCCGCTGCAGAAATGTATTTGGTTACTAACCAGTGAAGAGGGTAGAGTCTTATCTCAACTGCAAGAGCTATCACTCCATCAACTGCTAGGTCATATGCAATGCCCAGGGCATTATCATGACTGTGTGCTGGCAGCCCTGGTAGTTATCACAACTCCCACATCTAGCATGCCTCACAGCTGTACCAGGAATTTGCAAGGGGGAACATCCACTATGGCCATCTGCTGGGGGATGCTGGCTATGCACTGGAGCCATGGGTGATGACACCCATCAGAAATGCACACACACACACACACACACACACACACACACACACACACACATACACACACACACACACACACACACACACACACACACACACACACGCACTCACACTATGGCACACACACAAACCAGGATCATTACAGAGCATCTGTTTGGGATGCTCAAGTCATAGTTCCACTGCCTTGGCATATCTGATGGAGCCCTGCAGTATTCTCCAGCCACATGTGCACACATGTTCATAGTATGTGCCATGCTATACAATATGATCCTGTGGAAACAGCTGCAGCTGGAACATCACAGGGAAGGGACACACAGCCCCCCACCATTGCCAAGGTCCCCACAGGCATAGGAGGACTTGGATGAGGAACCCCCTGAGCCTGCTCCTGTAGGCAGATGGAGGCATGCCCCATTTGCCCAGGCCTTGGCAAAGATGCAACACATAGCACACACACTGCCACTGTAAGGACCCAGGGACTGACACCTCTCTCTGACTCGCATACACAGTAAAATGGATGCCACACACATCACACTACCTGTATCTTACCATGTATAGATTGTGTACTGCGTGCATCTGACAGAGTCAGCCCTCAAGTACCATCGTCACAACTGCCACAGGCACAAGGTAAGTCACTCTTCTTAACAATAAATGAATAGAGTAGTATGTTGTGGTAGTATATCTATGGCATTGCTGCATGCAAGGGAATTGGGTGGCCTACTGGGATAGCAGCAGGCAAACAACAGCTATGTGGGGCAACAAGAAATGCCTGCCCAATACCGCCTTCCCCAGAGTATGCAGTAGTCCCGTAAGTGATAAATCTCACTGCAGTATATGTGGGGGGCTAACTAACTGGGGGGGGGGTCATAGGTCACATGCATAGATGTCAATGTGGGGGTCCCGTACTCATCTTTTAGCCTCACCCAGCAAGTCAGCTGTAGAAAACCATAAAGAAATGTCAGGTATAGACCCACAAATGGGGACAATGATGAAATATTACCCTACAGACTTAGACAGTGATATCACAGCAGGTCTTGCATTTGCATTAAGGCTTTAAAGGGGAAGAAGTCTTTAACTCAAATGCCTGGCATTACAATCTAATCTGTGGTCTTCAGTAATACACCTGTATTCTCCAAGACAGGCACAATACTATGCTAAATAGAACCAAAATATAAAGCCAACATCAGCACAGTCTGTGCAAATGTGTACAGTTCCAATAAATACAACTCCAGAAAAATGCCAGATACTTTTAATAAAACAACATTTTGTTGTTTTATTAAAAGTAAAAAATCTTCTGGAGGATTGGGATATTTTTATTATGCTCTGGCATCTGTTTTTCAGTTATCAATTGCTTTGACCTTAATATTTTGTAATTCAAATGTGTACAGTTGACAAGTGTGCCCCCTCCAACACACCCATGTTCCCATAGAAGTGCAGTAACATTAATGTTTGTAGGGTATTAGCAGCAGAGCATACATTCCTAGGGCTCTCCCAATAAACTTGATAACTTGTTGCATGTCCACAATATGCAGAGGTCAATGAGCTATGCATATGTGTGGTTAATACTGTCAGGATGTGGCCAGCACATACCCCTGGCTGTCATGTCGTAGTGGCCTAGTAAAGTACTGTGGTTGACAGTGTACATTTTCCAAGAACTGCAGTGCCAACTATTTTGCATGTCAACTACACCTATGGTAAGAGTTGTACACACTGCCCAGACATCAATATCTGTTACTGCAGGAAAGCTGGACAGGTCAGGGTCAGGGGGCCACACATATGGACAGTACACAGCTTAGAGTAACTTACACAGTGCCTAGCATACCTCTCAACTGTACAAACATGTTGCAGAATATCCAGAGGTTAGCATCATATTTTGGTCTGTTTATCATGACATTGTGTTTTTCTGGCAAATCATGAAAGACTAATGTCAGAAAATAATGACAGATTGCAGTTTTAGTCTTCATACCCCTTAGAAAAATGCATGCTAATGCAAATCCTGTTATTGTATCACCTGTCTAGGTTTGTGAAGCCAATAGCTAAAAATGTTCCCTATATTTAGGCCTCTGCCCCCCAATTTCTTATAGTTTTATCCAGATGTCTGCCTCTAAGAAGTTGAGAGGTATGGTGCATAGTAGGACAGCAGGTACATGAAGGTCAGTATACTGGCAGTTATAAAAGGCTGTCACCTTACTGTGTCAGCACTGACAACATGTCAACGGCCAACATCCATACCCCTGGAATGACAGGTTGTCACAGAAGGAGCACAAGTATGTATTGTATATCTGTTCTGCTTGTCCTAACATTGCATTCACTTGCCAACTATTTGCAAAACAAGAAAGGGTTTTGTCAAAACATCAATGGCAGACAGTGGAGAAGCAGACGACAGACCCACACTAGAAAGCAAGCAAATACCAAACTGGTTTCTCAAGTGTCTATGTTTGGCAGAACAGTATTAACACCCTGTCCCTATGTGTGGGCCTTTGTCTGACTGTCATATATGGGCATGTCCAGATGTCGGTCTGTGAGGGTTTAACAGCTAGGCCAACATGTAGCCTCATAATAACATAGTAACACAAACTGTCTGAGGACCACAGCAGATGTAGTGGTGTAACGATGGACAACCTGTTAAATAGGTACACTCAGAGGTCTGAAGTCCATAACCTTGTGTGTGTGATGTTATGGCAATTACCCCGCTCACACCAGAATTACAAATACATAACAGCAACCACTGTGGGCAAAGTCTGTGACCTGACTACAGAAGGATAAAGAGACATGCATAAGGGGAAGGGGGAACAACTGGCTAGACAAATGGAGAATGTGTACACCAGAAAACATTGTGCAGTAACATGGGTGCCCTGCAGTGTATGGAGTCCATAAACATCACCTGCAAATGCACAATACACCCACATAAGTGGAGGTCCACATCAAAACAGAAACCCAAACAAAGGACACCTCAGAGGCAAAAAACACATGAGAACTCCACAAACCTACACACCACAGACCATGCATAGTCCACACACCAGGGTCTTGCAAACACTAAGGTCTTACCATACACCCAACAAATTACTCATAGAAGACTCCACTATGAAACACACAGATGTACCTCTCACCAGGCATAATAAGGAGAAAGTCATGGTTACTTGCTTGTCAGATGCCATAATCTGCCATATCACATGTGCACTCATGTCACCCTACAACAGGTACAGGAATCACTCCAACCTGGTCCATGGCACTGTGCATGATGTCAGATGTACCTCCCCGGACTATAGGAAGACAGACATGATTCAGCTTACTGAATATGTGTCCGATGCAGTTATGTCCCTAGCCTTAAGCAGTATTCTACCATCACCCGGAATGATGGCTCATTACACTTATTGGTGTCATCCCAGGGGGATCCACTGCCTGTCAGCCTGGAAACATATGATTGACAGACCACACTGCTTTGTTACAGATGGCCTGCATCTATCTCACTCAGTCTTCAGGCCCCTGGCAAAGGCCCTTGCCACCCCCATAGTGCTTTTGTAGGGAAAGTCATGGAGTCCATACTACCACCATAAAACACTCAACAAATCACAAAGTAAAGGCCATGCCACTAAACACTAGGTGTCTAAAAAGAAAAATGCACTCATTGCAAGCAGTCATAACCCTGGGATATGGTGACATTTGTGCACTCACAGAAACCTGGCCCACAGCCGCAAACAGAAACCCATCCTTACCTGATCACTCATCTGACACACAGCCAGACCCAGAAATGTGGGCAGCAAAGCCAAAGGAGGTAGAGTATAAATATATGTTAGACAGACACACACCTCCAGGCTGGTCAAACAGTCTGACACACATGAGACAACTGTTGACAAGACCCCTATGCAAATTATATATAGCTACAGGCCAACATATCTGACTCAGGACACCCACCCCACATATCTGGCCCTCTACAAATCTATCAAGATTCCACCTGTCACCCTGATCCCAGTTGACTTATATTACCCAACCATTTATTGGAAATCCAGCCATGCCAGAACATAAATGCACAGAGATACCCCATCTTAGCAATGCTGCATCCTTGGAACAGCCACTTGATACCCCCACAAGATGTGATATCTATGTTGGACTTGGTAGTAACCAACATGATCAATCACTGCAGCACCCTTACGGTATCATCCTCCCTGGCAAAATCCGACAGAATAGTTGTCACGTGTCATATCACCATCTCTCCTGATCCCCCTCTAGTCATGGTAAAAGGAAACTGCCCCACAAGCTGATCACAACCACCAGAGGGATGGTATAAACAGCTGAACAGCCCCGTACCCCACTAGAGGAACAGCCACCAACTTCAAAATGTACACAAAACTACTATGGCAGCATATATATAGAGAGAACTGCATGGAATCAGGAATACCTGTCAGGACAACATCACCATCTGCAAGGGAGGGCAAACCTGTCCGCAAACATCTGCAATAAAGGAAATACATAACAAAAGGATAACATTGCTGTCCAGGACCGAGAAGGAGAAGGTGCACAATTGGAAGTAATCACCCCTTAGTCTGAACAAACAAATAAGAACACCAGTGAAACCCACCAAAGGCAACTCTGAGTCCAAATTGCCCATATCTCAGACAGACAATCATAAGGCCTTCCTTACATATGTCTGCATTCCCAAAGGAAGCTCCTATGTGCAGAACTTGTAGTCAAGGACACCACATACCCAAATGCTGTAGATATAAGCCAATCCACTGGCTGACAGATTCAGTGGAACTGTCTCACCTCTGCCCTCTGATCAGAAAAGCAGGACATCCCCAGTACCTGAACACCCAACCCTGATCACTAGGGAACAGGGCATTGATGCCCTCTCAAAGTCAAGAAGACAGCCTCCATGGGACCTGAATATATCCCAGGTGTAACCTACATTAACTCAGGCATGAACTGGCAACATCATTATGCACCCTACACTCCCAAACCCTGAGTACTGTCTTTATCACAGCTGAGTGGCAGACAGCCACTGTCATCCCTTTACACCAAGGTGGAGTGTTCACCAATCCAGGAAATGAAAGACCCATCAGCCTAACTAGCCTGATCCGCAAGGCCATGTAATGGATTTTTATGGATCTCATTAACAGGGACTTTGCCAAAATCCAAATACATTACCCTACACAGTCAGCCATTCTCATTGGTGGTATGTCAGTGAACTCTGGATGACTTCCTTTAGGCAGCCAACAAAGGCATGGATGAGGAAAAAATGGTGCACTCTGGCCACCTTGACCTGGCTAAAGCCTTACACACTATTCCCCGCTTGGCCATAGTACATGAACTATGTCAACTAGGCAACAATCCAGATGCTACCAGATGGGTAGCAAACAGGTATCTTGATAGAACCCACATAATTATAATAGGTGTAGCCAACTAAAACAGTACACCCGTAATGAGTGGCATAACCCAGGGATTGGTCTGGGGGCATCTGGAACACAGGATTTACATCCCTGAGGTATCAAGTTGTCAGATGAGTACAAGCTGGGAATAGTCATCAATACCCAAAGTGATGTGGATGCCCTACAACAAGGTCTCAAGAAAACAAATGACTGATGCCAGAAACATGGGCCTGAAGTTGAATGCCTGCAGGTGCATCATCATCATCCACTTCAGGAAGATTGATGTACCCACATAGTATCACATCAACAACAATGTCCTACAAACACAATCAGTAGTGAAGCATTTGCCCACCTGGGTTGATAGCAATCTGAAGTCTGAGCACCATGTTGCTTCCATTGTACAGAAAGCTTCATAGATGGGGCAACTCAAAATTAAGGGTATCCCATTCAGGGACAAAAAGGCCATAAGAGCCAGGTATGCTAACCATATAAGGCCAATTATTGTGTTCAATGCCCCCTTCGGCATGTACCTCACAAAGAACATGCAGCAGCTGGAGATACCACAGAGGTTCCTCACCAGGAGAACGCAGGACCATAAACACCTACCCTACACAGACAGGCTAATTGCACTGTCCCTCTACTCAGTTCCATACAGACTCCACAAAGTTGACCCCTATCTGCCATAGAAAGTAATCCAGACCCTGCCTTGATGGTACTGTTGCACATCTGGAAGTCAAGGCTCACTCGTTGAACCTGTAGGCAGAATCAACCTGGACTGCGATATCAATACGGCATGTTGGTGTGACCGATACATGTCACACACACTCCCCCATCTGTGGAATATTCTCCCTGCCCACATCAAGCCAAGTGCCTCAATACCCCTAGTGAAGTGCTCCCTGCATAAGTACATGGGAAACAGAATATATAGTCTTGCGATTCCACATGTGTCCCTGCCGGACAGGGGCTCTGGGTGCTGACATTTCTTAATGGGCTACACTGTGGTCTGTGAGGGTTATAAAGGCTTCAGGGCCAATAGCCTACTAACCTCATATCAGCCTATCAACCTATATACAAATGTCTGTCAGTGATTCACCACATTACTCTGTACTGCTCTGCTACTGACATACCTGGAAATCACAGTGCTATATGGAATATACCACACATATAATGGACATCTCTGCTCATCAGAATGCACTCTGTACCCACACCCATACCTCTCAACCTCTTACAGCAAACATTTGGACAAGGTCATAAATAAAAGTTGGACAAAGGCTCAATGATAGGCACGTGTTTTAAACATTGCTCTTACAAACTGTGAAAGTTGGTAGAATAACAGGTTTTGCATTAGTAGGAATTGTCTAAAGGTTATGAAGTCTGAAACACAAATGTCTTGTCATTATTGTCTAACTTCAGTCTTTAATTATTTGCAACTAACTTGCCAAAAAAACACAAGTTTATGACAAATGAACAAACAATAGACAGACATCTGGACAATCTGCAAAAAATATACATTTGAGAGTTATGGCCTCACCAGGATATGACTTGTCAGGTAAGAAGAATACCACACAAGCAGGAGATCTGCAGCCAGTATATCACAAGGTGCTGGACTGTTTACACAGCTTCATCAGTCAATCGACTGTAGCCACACCTCTCAACTGGCCTGATTGGCTAACAATGTCTATAGTTTGGTGCCTTATATCAGTCTGTGCATCATATATCTTGTATGTCACTGTTAAATCATTGTGATGATCTGAAAATATCTGTCAGTAGGTAAAGACACAATACATTTTAGTGTCAGATGCCATATATGTTAGAAAATGTCTGCTAAAATAAACCCTGTAAATCTAGCAACTTCCTACATTAATAGAAGCAATAATTACAGTATCTCCAGATGTTTGGCCCATTGTCCCCCATTTTGGCAGGCTATCTCCAGATATCTTGCACTAACAGATTGAGAGGTATGACTGTAGTACACAAAACCCTGGACTGGAGTACAACTATCTCTGAAATGGAGTCCCACTCTTAATATAGAAGGTCATACTGGGCATGCTCCTACACTTAAAGAATTACAGCCCATGTCAGAACCCACATCAGACTATATAACTGTATTGTGCATAGATGTCTTTGCATACAGACTGCTATGTACATCTTAACCGTCTTTACACACCCATCAGACAGGATTACACTCAACTAGCTGTAGGTGGCCAATATGTGATATATCTGCATCTTTTGCGCATGATACACAGACATATATATGAGCAACACATAATATGTCAAGCATACACACACACAGACATGGGGAAGAGATAGACAGACAGTGATAGAGACAGAGACACAAGGAGACAAACACAGAGAGTGAGTCATACACAGGGATACCCTGAATGGCGTAGAGTGATGGCCTGCTGTGGACAATTGCTTACCAGTTGTAAACAGTCACATGTGCTAGCATGAAGGTGAGCTCCATTGTGTAATAGTACTGACGGGGGGTTGTAATATCACATCACCTGCTTTTGCGTGTGTGTGTGTGTCTGTAGGTTTAAGTATTAAGAGGCCTTTCTCATTCAGTGTACTTCCTATTGGCCTACTTTACAAGATCTGTTGATGTCAGTCACCTAAGAAGTACCTTTGGTCAGCCTTCAGCCCTGTAAGCTCTGTGTCTTGTGCGATAACTGTGTAATTCTCTAGTACAACTAACTAGATAGATAAGGGCTCTAATCTCAGTCCTGACAAATGTAAGTGTGTGTGTGTGTGTGTGTGTGTGTGTGTGTGTGTGTGTGTGTGTGTGTGTGTGTGTGTGTTTGTATATAGGTGAAAGAGTTTTAGCCCATTCCCACCCAGTACAGTTCCCATTTTCCTAATTTACAAGGGCTATTGATATCATCCACCTTAGAAGTACCTTTGGACAGTCTTCAGCCATATAAATGGAGTGGAACATGCAATAACTGTGTAACACAATAGTGTAAACAACTAGATAGGCAGGGGTTCTAGTCTCAGTTCTGGCAAGTGTGTGTGTGTGTGTGTGTGTGTGTGTGTGTGTGTGTGTGTGTGTGTGTGTGTGTGTGTATGTGTGTGTGCGTGTGTGCGTGTGTGTATGTAGCAGTGTTTTAAGTGTGCATGTTTGTTGGTTAAAGTATTTTGAGGACTTTCACACCCACAACACTTCTCATTGCCCTACTTTGCAAGGGCTGCTGATGTCATTCACCTTAGAAGGACCATTGGACATTCCTCAGATCTATAAGCTCCATGGCATGTGCAATAACTGTGTAACACAGTAGTGTAAGCAACTAGATAGGCAGGGGATTATATTCTTAATTCTGCAAATGTGTGTGTATAATTGTATACATGCTTGTTGGTTAAAGTATTTTGAGGACTTTCCCACCCGCAACACTTCCCATTGCCCTACTTTGCAAGAGCTGCTGATGTTATTCACCTTAGAAGTACCTTTGGACAGCCTCCAGCCCTATAAGTTCCATGACACATGCAATCAGTAGTGTAAGCAACTAGATAGGGGTTCTAGTCTCAGTTCTAGCAAATCTGTGTGTGAGTAGAAGTGCTTGTAAGTGTATATGTTTGTTGGTTAAAGTATTTTGAGGACTTCCCCACCCACAACACTTTCCATTGCCCTACTTTGCAAGGGCTGCTGATGTCATTCACCTCAGAAGTACCTTTGGACAATCCTCAGCCCTATAAGCTCCATGGCACATCTAATAATTTCTTAACATAGCAGTATAAACAACTAGATAGGCAGTTATCTTTTCATTTCTGGCAAATAGGAGTGTGTGTGTGTGTGTGTGTGTGTGTGTGTGTGTGTGTGTGTGTGTGTGTGTGTGTGTGTAGATGTGTGTGTATATGTGTGTTGGTTAAAGTATTTTGAGGACTTTCCCACCCACAACACTTCCCATTGCCCTACTTTTCAAGGGCTGCTGATGTCATTCACCTTAGAAGTACCTTTAGACAGTCCTCAGCCCTTTAAGCTCCAATGCACATGCAATAACTGCATAACACAGTAGTGTAAACAAGTAGACAGGTAGGAGTTCTAAACTCAAAACTGGCAACTGTGTGTGTATTTGGGTGAGAACTATATCTTCTGTGGGGGGCTGTTTTTGCCATTTTGAGGTGTGTTCCACCCAGTACACTTCCCTTTGCCCTACTTTACAAGGGCTACTGATGTCATTCACCTTAGAAGTACCTTTGGACAGTCCTTAGCGCTATAAGCTCTGTGCTGCATGCTATAATTGTGTAACAGTATAGTGCAAGTAACTAGATAAGCAGGGGTTCTAGTCTAATTTCTGGCAAATGTGTGTGTTTGTGTAGAAGTATTTGTAAGTGTGTATGTGTGTGGGTTAAAACATTTTTAAGTGTGTCCCACCCAATACACTTCCCATTGCCCGACTTTACAAGGACCACTGATGTCATTCACCTTTGAAGTACCTGTATACACTTTCAGCCCTATAAGCTCTGTGGCACATGCAATAACTGTGTAATACTAAAATATAAACACTTAGATGGATATGAGTTATAATCTCAAGACTGGCAACTATGGTACTTTTTGTGAAGCATAGCCCCTGTGGCTGTTTTGTGTGTGTTGGTTATACCATTATAAGGCCTGTTGACCCCCACCCTAAGCATTAATTTAAAGAGCCAGTGAATGGCATCTGCCTTACATGCACCATGTTAAACTGTACAGCTCATTCCAGTAATCTGATGTATATGACATATTCAGATGTTTGCAACCTATATGTTGTTTGTGTCCCCTAACAATGGTCATTTATGAGAAACCATTGTTAAATATGTCACAGTTACCATAGTGACATACATGTCAGCATCAGACTTCATACCTGTCTGAAACATCGTGCTGATACAAAGTCTGTTACTCTATCACTTGTCCAGGTTTGTAAGAGCAATATATGAGACCACTCACTATTTAGTTGGTTCATCACACCATCCATGAAGGCATTCCCAGGATTACTTGTTGTAAGAGGTAGTAAGATATGTCACAGGCATATAATCTCTGTGGTGCATGTAATGTGTCTGTAGCACTATAGTACATACAAGTGGATACTTAGTGTTGCTAATTTGTCTATTGGAAACTGTGTATGCGTTTTTGTATGCATATCCCCTGTGGCTGTCTTTACTGTGTGTATACAATGGTTATACCATTTTGTGTGTCTTCCACCCTACATCCTCCATTGCCTATTGAGTTTCAGCCCCTACAGATGTCATCCATCTTACAAGCACTGTTACACAGTTTCCAACACAAAGGCACTGTGGTGCATGCAGTAGTCATATCACTGTGTATTGTACATCAGTAGATAGGTAGGTCATCTAATATGAGAAGTGTCAACTCTGTGTGCATGTGTGTCTCAATGAATGTCCCCCTGCAGCAGTGTGTGTGTGTCTGTTTCAGATGGCCCTACCATGTTAATGGCCCCAGAATTCACTATTGGCAATCCTAACAGCCCTTGCAATTGTCACCCACTTAAATAGTAGTCACAGACACTACAACACTACATTACCACTATGGTGTTTGTGCTATGTATGTAGCACTAGCATTTGTAAAACTGGGCAGGTAGAGGTTGTGCTAAGCTGTTCAACAGCCACCCCATGTACAAGACTTATGACTCTGTGTTCACTACCTTCACAAGAGGCCAGACTCTTATATGAGATAGCAGAAACACATGCTAGTGATTGTCACGTTAGGCTAACACAGGCTGACCTGTGTCAGGGATACAATCCTTAAAACTGTCAAACACAGTACCATGCATATCCTCATTAAATGCATCAAGGTTGACTGGATGGGAAAGAAATGGCAGGGGCAACAGGTGCTGATAGGTGTGTCTGTTGCAGTTAAATTAATGGCTATGCTTGTGAGGGACTTAGTACCAGTACTCAAGTAACCTCCTCTGTATGTATGAGCCTGTGGCACTATAGAACACCCAGGTGACATGTATGAAAGCTAGCTGGCTGTGTCAAGGGGTATGTATGCAAGGTCAAACTGTCTGCCCAAATTATCCCTCACACACTGTTGCATGCATACACACCTGGTAAACATGTACATATACAGCTGTACCTTGGCTATGAACAGGTCACTTTGTTTCCAGTCTGCCATACTCATCATTGCTAATATCAGCAGGCCCACAGCCTGCAGGCACACAGACACCTGGAACACAAACAGGATACAGTATATGAGACTACAGTCAGTCAGCAGTATGAACAGCAATGATGCATCATGGCTAAATAGGTACATACACTTTGATGTGTACACATAACTATTTCCAGCAGACAACACCTTAAACAGTATTACATTACTGCACTGTAATATATTAACCCTGTGCATCAGACCCATATTATCATCGATGTCCCTGCGTCGATGGTATGGATAACAGGGATGCAGCACAGGTATCATCACATGCACAGGGTGTGGTGTGGGTTTGCCAGAGGCCTAGGCTGTGTCATATAGTTGACATTGTGTGAGTGTGTGTGTGTGTGTGTGTGTGTGTGTGTGTGTGTGTGTGTGTGTGTGTGTGTGTGTGTGTGTGTGTGTGTATCTGGAGAGGTGGTGTTCAACTGGGTCATGCAGAAGAGCTGTGTATGTCTGGTGGTGACCTGCCTGTGATAGAGGTGTGTGAGTGTTTGTATGTACACAATCAAGCCATGTGGTTGCCCTACACATGGGTATGTTGGACAAGTGTGGACCGTACATGGCAGGAATTACAGTTCACCGTCTCCTGCCAAGGATATGGGGACTGGTTCTGCCAGGAGTTTCACTGTCATCACCAGGCCCAAGGCCAGATGCAGTATTACTCCACAGTGGTGACTGCTGTCTGCTGGATCCTTGTCCTAGATGGGCCCAGACAGGACCACGTGCCCATGTTCTGCTCCTTTTTAGTGTGGACAGCACCCTCCCTTTGGTACTGCTGGTGGTACTGCCACTACGGGAGTGTGAATGCGCAAGGCCATGTGGATTCTCAGCTTGTCTTGCTGCTGACCTATGGTCCACATAGCTGACTTCCTACTCCAACCTCATGCTCAAGCACAGACATTGCACAGGCGAGCAATGGCAGTGTCTCACCCCACCATCTATCCACGACATCAGCATATAATGCATGGCATCACCAAGGTTAGTCCACCAGACCATGCAGTGTGCATATCTGTGTAGTTGGGCTGAATGCTGCTTACAATTATGTTTCTTAGCAATGCTCAAACTGAGTAGGCAGAGCTATGCACTGCTAAGCATTGCTCAGTTTTCATTTCTAGACAATTAACAAATTGCACATTAATTAGTCCTTACTGACATATAATTAACTTTGCATGACATCCCACTACATGCTTTTGTTATATTACTTTGGGGTGTGACTGCCCTGTCTTTGACATTTTTGTTTACATGGGGGATTTCACGTCATACATCCAGTGACACTATTTTATTATATCTCCTAAACTTATACATTTCAGTATGTTATATGTTGCTGTCATTGTACTGCATTGGATACTTGTGAGTAACTGGGACTTTTATACTGGGATCTCCACTTCAAATAAGCTTCTAGTCCGGCTGGACCATCACAGTTAACATATGTCAATGTATACAAAAGAAATACAAAACATTTATAACACTTACCTATTATGTGTGAAAAGCTGAATGGCCAGGATTCAACCCTTGCACCTCAAGTATACATTCTAGTATCCTAACCATTCAGCCAGTGAGGCTCTGCTGTTAAGCATTGCTGAACACCATGCTGTGCTGTGCCAACCTGCTCAGCTATGCTTAACCTTTACATATAAATGACAATACAACTTATTTCATAAAACCATTTGTTTTTAAAACATAACAACAAGTATTACATGCAGCAGCTAGAGAGAATACAGAGGTTCCTCACCAGGAGAATACAGAGCCTCAAACATCTGCCCTACACAGATAGGCTAAAAGCCCTGAGCCTCTAATCATTTTCATACAAACACCTCAGAGGTGACCTCTTTCTGGCATACAAAGCAATCTCGGACCCTGCTTGATGGGACTGCTGCATATCCAGACGTCAAGCTCCACTTGAGCAACCCATACGTACAACTGCAACCTGGTCTGTGATATCAATAGGACTTGTTGCTGGGACAGATTTGTGTCCTAGAGACTCCCCCATCTGTGGAACTGAATCACTCTCCACTTGAAGCAGAGTACCTCATTATCCCTTTGTATTTCCTGGATAACTGGATGGGAAAAAGAAAATACACCCCTGGGATTCCACCTGTGTCCCTGTTGGATAGCAGCTTTGGGTGCTGACTTGTCTAAACATGAGCTAAACTCTTGGCTAGGCTTATAAGGGCCTCAGGGCCAATAGCCTAGTAACCTCCTATTATCCTATGATCCTATTATTCATGTCACAGACCATATGAGGACCTTGTATGTGGGTTGCGTGAATGGGGTTGTGTAGGCTTATGTATTATGGCTGACTGGGGATTATTGTCAGGGGCTTTGGCTAGGTGAAGGTTGGCAGTGTGCACCATCTTCCCTTCATCCATGTGTTTTTTGACCACTTCAAAGCAGTTGACCAGGTTTAACAAGCCTGATCTCCCTTTGACAATACCAAACTGTGTTGGTTCAAGCATTTTGAAGCTGTTGATCTCCCTGTTTATAAGGTCCTTGATAATGCCATCCATGGTCTTGCAGATCAGGCTCGTTAGGCTGATGTGCATATGGTTGGCTGGGTCAGTGGATGTTAAACCTTTGTGTAGAGGGGTGACAGCGGCTGTCCTCCATGCAGATGTAATAACACTGGTGCTCTGGCTTTGGCTGACTACAGCATGTAATGGAGTTGAGAGTTCATGCCTGGGTTCATGTAGGATGCAGCCAGGGATGTAATCAAGTTCCATGGAGACTTCTGTTTGTTGCCCTTGAGAGGGCATTATGGACATGCTCCCTGATGATGATGAGGGGCGGAGGCAGGTGTTGTACCTGTCCTCCGGTACTGATGGTAGGAGAGGAGGTTGAGGTTTTCACTTACCTGTCTGCAGCAGGTTGGCTATATCTGTGGCGTATGTGTATGTGGTGTTATTGACCACCGTACAGAGCAAATTTGGGTGTTGCCTCTGGGATTGCAGACATATGTGTGGAAGGCCTTGTGATTGGCTTTAGTGGATGTGCCCAATTTGGCCTCAAAGTTAGCTGTAGGGCACTTCACCTGTGACCTCATTTGCTTGTTCAGACAAAGGTGAGATTGCTCCCAGTGTGGCATCTCCTCCTTCTTGGCCCTGTGCAACCAATATTTCCACCTATTATGGGGTTTGTGTATTACTGCTGTCCACCACAGAAGTGTAATCTACTTTGGGGGAGATAATGTTGTCCAGTCGGGTATTGCTGAGTCCATACAGCTATGTAGCTGCTCATATAGATGTTTGGTGTAGGCTTGGACACAAAGTCCTGACACAGTTAAACACTTTCCAACTTCAAGCTAGTAATTATGGTCAAACTAGTAATAATTTCTGTTTCAAGGCAATACAAAAGCCTGTTGCTGTAGACATTTATGTCTGCATGATGCACTGAAACCCAGGTTACACATTTGTAAAACAAGTACAGCATATTTACCTGACATGTTGCAACCATGTCTGTATGTTTGAGGCTTCCAGCTAGTACTATTACCACATACATGTGCACAGGTAATACATGATATACATTTCTATTCTTTGTCAGTATGGCACACTGTGTTTACACTATTGCAGCTCAGTCATACCTCTCAACCTGTTAGAGAAAGACATCTGGACAAAGGCACATGCAAAATAGTGACACTTGAACATTGCTGTAACACACTGTGACAGTTGATAGCAAAGTAGGTTTTACATTCACAGGAATACTGTGAAAGATATGACAGCTGACAGTCAAATGCATCCTATTATGTTATGACCTCAGTCTTTGCTGATTTGCCAGTGATTTGCCACACTAAACACAACTGTATGAGACATTACTACAAATATAAGGCAAATGTGGTCAGTCTCCAAAACTCCAGACAGTTGAAAGGTAGGAGCTCAGTAAGTAACATACAGTTCAACATACACTTCTGTGTCAGTTGTTTTCTAGGCACATACCTTATTTAGGTCTTCTACATTTGTAAAACAAGCATATATATTATAGTAGCTTTCACAAGTAACATATGCATATCTACAACATCCCAGGTAGCTGGCCTAGCATTGTCACAGTCAGTATTGTACAATAGACACCACAGTAGTAGTCATATGCGAGCTGACCTTTGCAAGATTGACACAGGGTCCAGAGTTGAGCTCGATGTCACTGCAGACAGAGCCAGCAGGGATGGCCATATGTGCTGGAGAACAACATTTCAGTCAAGCAAATCTTGATGAGACTTATTATTTAACTTCCTATTTCGCATTATTGCACCCTCCTTCTACATTATATTACATACTTAAATGTTTGACATAACTTTTATGGTGCTCACAAGTTTTCTCAGAATAATGGAAATATTTAGGTTTATGTAATCTGTCTGTCTTTGTGTGGGCTTTGCCCCTTTTCCTTGCCTGTGAGGAGGACACTATGCTTCAGAGAAGGTAGGTGGCAATATCTCTTACAACAAAATGGGGGGGCTAAGTATCAGAATTAGGGACAGATTGTCAGTATTGCTGTTATACAGTTAGTAGATTGCTAGATTAGCATGGTTTGTGTGGGCATGCATTTTCTGCATGATGTGAAGTGTGGCAGTGATATGTATCTGACATACCTCTCAATTCCGCAAAATGTCCAGAGGCTTGTCTCTTATGTTTTATCTGTTCCTCTGACAATTTCTGCTTTTGGCAAGTCAGTAGGATGATCTGAGGGTTGAAGTCAATAAATGTTGAACTCCATTTGGGTTTCAGACTTCATATCCTTCAGAATAGTTATGTTACAACAAACCCTGTAATGCCAGCAACTTTATAGGTTTAGAACACCATTATTTATGATATGTCCCTATTTCTGGCCCCCTGGTCCCAAGTATGTCTGGTGTTGTCCAGATGTCTTGCACTAAGAGGTTCAGAGGTATAGTATATCATTATTTAGTGACTTCACTCCTGATATCATCCCATTGATTTAGCAGATTCCCAGAAATGTTATGAGGCAGTGGCCATATGTATGGTCCCACACCCTGGACATTCTGTGGAAATCTGTGCAGTTGTGAGTTATGTATGTATTACCATTGTTAGACTGTCAAGATTGTGTAGCAGTGCAGTGTTTATATGTTTGTTGGGCTGAGTAGGGAGAGGGGCAGATGTGAGTGCCATCGATCCTTTTCCATCAGACTGTGCATGCTGCTACAGTTGCTTGTGGTCTATCAGCTGTATATGTTTGTACATGTTTGTAGGGGCAGACCGAGACATGTCCCGTAACCCCTCAGGATTCCAACTACACTGTGACTTGGGGCAGTTTATGTTGGAGTAGTGTGTGACTGGCAATCAGGATATGTTTGTTGAAACAGTCATTATACTCTAGAGTTCAGTTGGCTTACTGGTATGTTGCTGTGACTGTGGTGCAAATGGTTGTGCATAGACAATTTCTCACCAATGTCTGTTTTTCCCTACAGTTACATCCCTGTAGTGCATGATATATTTCCAGATGCCTGAGTAATTCCCCAGAGGTGATTTGGGGTAGTGTTGTGTTGGTCTGACTGTAGTTCAGAAGGTGCTATGTGAAATGGTTGGCAGCTGTCAGTGATTTTTCCCTTCTGTTACACGACTGCAGTCATACCTCTCCACTGTCCAGATTTTCATAGACTGTCCAGATGCATGGCCATATTTCTGGTCTGTTCTCCATAACTGTTGTGGATTTCTGACAAAGCACTGAGATGACGTGAGCATTGAAGTCACTAAATGATGACAATCATTTCTGTTCCAGACCTGAAATCTATCAGAAAATGTATGTTACAACACATCATGATACTCTATCAACTTTCTAAGCTTATAACATCCACGTTCCAAATATGTCCCTATTTTTTGTCCTTTATCCCCCCACTTTATCAGACTTTGTGCAGATGTCTTGCACTAAGAGGATGAATATATATATATATATCTATATATGACATTAGTAATTCCACAAGTTTTTCCCTAATGTTGGATGACCATCCTGCATGATATATTTACTGGAGCAGTATTTATTCTTACAGCTCATATGGAGTAGTGGTAGCTGCTGTGAGTGGAGTGCCCAAGGTCCTGTGTTTAAAGCTTGCCAGGATATGTATTTTTCCCTTATGTTAAATGGCTGTAATACATGACATGCTTGTAAAAGCATTACAAGTTTCCCTAGCTCAGGCAATGTAGTGGTATGTTGCTGTGATTGTAGTGCACAGGGTCCTGGGTTCAAGACTTAGTAGTGATAACTTTTTTCACTAATGTTAAATGACCATTATGCATGATATGTTTGTAATGTATTACAAGTTCTCACAGCTCAGATGGTTTAGTTGTATGTTGCTGCTATTATAGTGTACAGGGTTCTGGGTTTAAGACTTGGCAGGGCTGATTGTTTTGTTGCTGGGCAGAACAAGGGCTGATGGAGCCAGAGTGATTAAAGCACTTTTAAGCAGTTGTAAGTGGGTTTGCGTGGTTTTGCACGAAGCTAAGGGATGCTAAGAGATGCTTACGTGCCCCTACCTTCACTTAGCAGTGCTTATTCCCACTTAAACCCAAGCTAATTTTAAATAAAGAAAAAAAAATGGTAATAGGAAAGTGGTGAGATGGGGGCAAGCAGGTGGTACAACATTAGGAACAGCAGCTAGGTATGTGCTGGATGGGTGTAGGAATGGACTGTAGCTCTACATTTTTTCTGCAGCAACAGCTGTGACTTGAGGTGGTTCCACCCAAAGGTGGTGCAGGACAAGTGGAGGGGGAGGCTCCAGGTTGGGTCCCAGCCATGCTGTCACCCGGTGCCATGGCCAGATGAGGTGGGACAGATAGATCCACTGGGATCTGCCTTCCCAAATGTGCTATGGTGTTGTGGTTTTCCAAGATATAGTGGCTACTCATGAACAAAACATTTCAAAATTAGTTATAACAGGATACGTGGGTGCTCCAATTAAACTGAACCAAAAGATCTGCAACAGTTGCATAGCAAGCAGAACACATGCATAAATGGAACAACAGTAAGCATTGTAACAGCATGCCAGTTACACTGATGACAATAGGCCACCAACAATGGTATTTGAACAAGGTATGTTAATATGCAACCAATTAACTGTGAAAACTGCAAAACGTGCTAAGGGACATGAAGAGCACCAACCAGATGACAGTAAAGGATATTTATTCAGCCAAAGCAGATGTTCCACAAACCACATTAACGCTTCACAAATATAATACATTTTTGTTCATAACAAACTTCATCAGATGCGGACTGACAACATAAAGTGCGTATATATATCCTCATGCCTGGGTCGATGTCATGCCATAACGATACGGTTACAAGAAGGCTAAGATGTCAGCTAGTTACTTACACACTCAAAAAACATGTGAAAAGAAAAGCTCCCATTCAAAACAACTTTGAAAGTGACTTCTTTTCATGTTTTTTTTGAGGCTGTAAGTAACTAGTTGATGTCTTGGCCTTCCTGTAACCATAGTAATATGGCTAGACATTGTCCTTGACACAAGGATATATATATATATATGTATATATATATATATATATATATATATATATATATATATATATACACACACACACACACACACACACACACACACACACACACACACACGCACACCCTCCCCGGAATTCATGAAGCTCTGCGCAAGGACAGTGGTAGGCTTGCGCTGACAGTGCGGCATGAAGATGGCGCAGCAGTGCCAAATGCATATTAATGAAGGTGTGCTGCCGCCACAGCCACATGCACAGGAAAGGAGCACGAGTGCATAGGGTGTGTCGAAGTGCCACACGGAGGCGTGGAAATGCCAGCTGTCAACATGCAACCTAAAATGCTTGCATATAACAAGTTGCAAGATAGTAATCACATCTGTCAGTGTCCATGGATACTGAAACATATGCAAAGCATGCAAGAAAGTTCCTGCGAACACAAACTGAAGAAGCAAACACAAATGCATGGTAGAGAATAACGGGTCCCTATCCTGTGAACAAATGACATGGAAGACATGTGGCCATAGTCCAATGCAGTGTAGATAGCTATACCAAGTGGAAGTGAAATGCATCATATGTTAGTGAGCTGCCAGTAGGTACGTCCAGCCCAATGGTGAGGGTCACCAGCTGACCCATAATGTGAAGGAGGGTACACAGCTGGGCAGATGTGTCCATAACAAAATACACGATAAATATACATATCTAATGACCGTATGTCCGAATCATATTCCACAAGGTATGTAATAGTCACATACAAAAGGTATGTCCGCATTTCACATACCAAATGTGATAGGAAATAGAATAAGCATGTAAACGAAACAGAAGGAGCATATAAACAGCTACAACAATAAGGAAACATGTAGGCTGAAAGGAACAGTATTATCCGTACAGTCGACTGTGGGGACGTGTTGTCCAGTACAGTCAGATATGTGTACGGAATATATCCCATCCTGGACATAGGAAAAGGTGGCATCCTGCCAATGAGTAGAATAGTCTGCCAAAATCTGCAAATCAGCGGTACAAGCCGAACTTGTCAGGATGTGTCACAGTTGAATGGGTAGTACCTGGGTATACCAAACATGTAATGAAAGTTAAGTATGGGTGTGCACCTATGTGCGTGAGGTATAGAATGTGGAAAGAAAACATGGCAGGGTAGTCTACACAACCATACAGGTACCTGACACATGTAGGGTATTCAATGTGTTACTCTGGCCGTGTCATGGGCCAAGAACCAAAGCAGTGATGTATAGGGTGTGAGGAATCTGTGTGTGTGTGGGGGGATGGGTAATGGTACAATCCTCCAAGGTGATACTGTGTCGTATGCAGTATAGGTGAACCGGAGGTGTATGAGGGAGCAGCGGGTGAAGCTGAAAGAAACACAAACACATGTATAAACAGCTGCAATACAACCAGACAGGCCATACTGTAGAACACAATCCCACAAACATATGAATATTGAAATATGCGATATAAATGTATGGACATGTCACCGGCACATACCCACAGATTGGTCCTGATGGAAATGGAAATAACAAATGCAACACACCTGGATGCATAATGGACTACCCAGCATCCCCTCCACATCACACAACCCGCTCCCTTACCTGAACGTCCACCAAATCCAGCCATACTTGGCCTACTGGTTTGCTGCAGCCACAGCTATACACAGTGACCACTACGCATATGTAGTAGGTAGTGTCACCCTAGGCAGTTGCAGGATTGCACACTATGTATCCCTTGCATGTAAAACCCCCAGCACATTTTTGTAACACCAGAAAAATGTTTGGTATTCGTCTTGATTTGGTCTTGTCCAATTTTTGGGATATCCCTCATGGGATACGTAACCTGTGTAAACATTAGAATGGAAGACATGAAGTCCAGTCCTGTAGATATCTGGGCACAAGTTGGAATGTGCATTAGAGGTGCACGACACTGTCCAGCCTTAAATGGTCATGCATAACCAACTACCCAGGATCAAACACCTGCCCGTGATGCACGTGTCCCGACACGAATAAGTGGGAGAATATATTGCACACATTCGCATAGTGGAACATGGTATAAGGGTGATGAAGGCACTGACGTAAACAGGATACCCCTGATCCACTGTGTGAGGGACAATTAATGTGTGTGTAGGTGTGACCTGACCAACAATGGTACAATGCCAAATGTCTTGTGACTGTAGGGAATAACTATGCACCATACTGCATGTAACAGTTGCCTAAAGCGGTCACGTCAGGATAGAATAAACGTAATTCATACAAGAAACAGGCAAACAACAAAAGTGCCAAAGGTATAAGGCTTACAGCTAGGAAACAAATAACTGTTTTAAATCTGCAGTGACCGTGGATATGTGTTGGCCCAAACAATCTGGTGTCCACAGTAGGGTTTTCATCTATCCCGCTTTGCGAGGGATAATCCATCATTGGACAGTTGTGTCCTGACAAAAGACATTTCAAATGCCAAATGTCCAGGGATTGTAGGACATAATTATGTCCCATATGTTATGTAATAGTAGCAGAAAATAATTATTGCAGTATCTACAATACCTAAATGTTACAAGACACAGAATAAGCAAATAAACCGCTACAACAATAGGCTTTTATGTAGGCAAATAAGTAAAGTTCTATCCGTTGTACTGACCGTGGGTATGTGTTGGCTTGTAAAACCTGGTGTGTTCTGAAAATGTCCCATCTTGGCCATTTGAAAAGGTCCAACCCTAGTCACCGGAATACAGCACATCCCGTACATATGACAATGTCAACGATACCAATAACTGGCCAGACCCTTAAAAACTCACAAAGCCCGTGCTCTTTCGGGGAAAGGTGTTGAATGAGAATGACTACTTACAACAATGAAGAGTACTGGACGAATTTAACTGCAGACAATTAGTAGTATTACAAATCTGTTAACATGTTCCAAGTTAATAGTACTAATATGGTAGAAGTGTCCGTGATTGTCCCCGAGTTGTCATAGCCTTGTCCCTGTCACTGTAGACACGAGTCCCCGAGTATCAGAGAGGTCCGTACACAGAAGTACACCAACCAACTGTCGCAGCTGTTGACAAGACTATTGCATAGCTGTAGTGATTTCATACCAGATGTCCAGAATAATATTCATTGTATGTATAAATGAATGAAATAGTCAAATGGGAAGGGAAACCACCCCCCCCCAACCTGCATTATGTAGTGGAACCACTCCCGCCCTAAATTATGTAGCACCGACCCAATAATGTGGTCAGAGGTGCCCACACACCTGCGTCCGTAAACACAGGTAGAATGTTAAACTCTGGACTACCTCTGTCCATGTGCTACATCTGATCTTTGAACAGTGCCAGGGCAGTGCTAGTCACCAGTCGGCTGAGCCTAAACCCGGACCAGCACATGAAAACCCTGACAATAAAACATGCGTATGTGCGAGAACTATAAGTGTAGGAGTTATGAATATCCTTGGAGTGAGTAGACTCGCAGCACGGGTCCAGAGCAGTAGAAAACAGGGAATGTCCTAATTGTAGTACTATGGTTTTCCCAGCAGGAGAATGGATGCCTGCTGTGTAAGGGAAGCGGTGAGGTATATGTCAGAGTAGCTATGAACCATGGGTATACATATAAATGAGCCAGAACACCAATAGTGTAGTGGTTACAGCATCCACCCAACATAAAGGCATTCCCGGTGCAAGTACGACTATAGCACATATTAATTATGTAATGAATGCCTCTGTGCTGTAAAGCCAACATTTATACATGTAAAGGTGACCGCGTTCGCATGGGTCCGTTAACCGGATTCCATCAAAGTGGTACTGTCATAAGGAATAAGGCACATGTAATCCTAAAGACGTGCCTGTAAACATATGTAACTTAGAATAAGTAGATGCAAGTGGGCCTGCGCGGGTGTACGCAGCTATTAGCATAGCAAATGTATGTTGTCTTCTACAGCTGTAACTTTTATATATATATATATATATATATATATATATATATATATATATAGTTAGATAGATGTGTGTATAGATAAATATCCACAGACGTAACAGAAATATGCAATTATATAGCTACATATCTATATATATATGTATATATATATATATATATATATATATATATATATATATATATATATATATATACATATATATATGATATATGTTAGGAACGCTGAAAGACGAAAGCAAACCTAAGGGTTGTGAAGGGAATCCAGAGCAAGTTAAGAATTATGAAGTGCTTGCAGCGTATGTCTCATACAGCTGCACAAGTGTGGGTAGAGCACTGCTCTCCACACCAGAGGCAGGGCTATACCAGTGGCCATAACATCATTGAAGTGCTACATCAACATTGTAAACAGACGGAATGTAGGACATGTTGTGACCACCTACACTTGTAATCTACAAATCGTTCATAATCCATAACACCAGAAAAGGCACGTATGTGCAAATATGAATGGATGGTGAGCCTGTGAATACACGAGGTGGTACAAAATCTGTTTAGGGCCCCAACGCTCATGAGAGGGCAATGTGTAAAGGTGTGTCATGGCTGCGATATCAGGTGTATAATGTCTGTTATGTGGGGAAACTCAACACGGGTGTGCAGGAGAAACCATGGATATGCGAGTATGGACACAGGAGTGATAGGGTATGTTGCGCCGGGTGCAATGGAGCGTCCCGTGGAGGTCAGCTAGTATGTAGTTGCGATTCCCAGATAGAGTGTCATTTGCATGGAGACATGCGTGAATGGGTGTATCATTGTCGGACATTGTATATCAGGTCTGGCAGCCCAGCACGCAAAACCTATACGCCACCCATGAGCGGAACGGAGTTCTACTGTGACAACCCCAAACCGGGAAAAGCAGAAAGACACAACTACATGAAGACAACAATTTGTCGACATACAGTCACAGTAACACAAACACATATCCTATCAACAGTAATAATATGAATGTGTACAGAAACAAACACAGTAGCAGGAATAATAGGCTGCGCATACAAGGAATAGGTTGAATGACACTATCACAACCCAGTTAGCAGCGACACCCCAAACATGAAAAACTTGCGACATCTGTCCGCTGCAGAAAGTGCAATATACTGAGCACAAGTTCACCGGAGTGAAGTGTTGGTGTCAGAATGACTTAGGCAATAGTATGCTGTTGAAGCAGGGATAAAACCAATACGCATGTGTAAGTGTCCATGTCCAGGAAATGTATAGGTTAACGGACACACAGATGTATATATAGATAAAAACGTATATATACACATAGCTATAATAATTTACATACACATATATATCCATATATATATATATATATATATATATATATATATATATATATATATATATATATATATATATATATATATATATATATATATATATATATATATATATATATATATATATATATATATATATATATATATATATATATATATATATATATACTCATACAAGGATATACTACGGATATATATAGATAGATAGATAGATATACACAAACAACAGGTAGTGATATATACACATACACACAAAACAAATGATATGTCAGTGTAGATATACACATTCACATAAATAGGTTACTTCACAGCAATTAGGGGTAACATATTTACAGCCCGGGCATTTGTGACTGGGAGGTCCAATAAAGAAATGTTGTACCCCCCACATCGCCCAGCTAGGCCGGACAGACATACAGACAGGCAATACAGATCAATACACTGCCGCTGTCCAAAACACTGGCAGGAAAGGACCTGTGGGAGAGTTCTGCAAGGTCTACACTTTAAACATGGATAATGGTGTCCCTTGCGGGACCCCAAAAATTCAGGTATGAAAGAATCTGCTGACACTAATATGAGCAGGATGTAGGTGTACATGGAACAGTAGGTTGTGCAAGTGTGATAATACATGGGTTGACAAAACGTACAACATGTGTCCCAAGATGGGGAGAGTGGGCAATGTGTAGGGGTGTGCTCATACCCCAGCTGCGCTCGCAGTAAGTATTTGTCATGACTGCTGTAGAGGGGTGCCACATAGGTGGACGATGGGTATGCATTAAAGGGCATAAGTGTGCAGGTGCTGGTTGGCAGAGATGTAGTAGGCCCGCCCAGTGGAAGTCATTAATATTCCTATGTGATCATAGCATACGCCTACACCTCCCAAACCTGAAGAGCACATCTACCGGATAGTTTGTAAACCATCGGGGAATACATAGAGACCTACACAGTGCCGTGTACCTGGTTAGCATGGACGTCCATAGTTATGTATCAGAATGTAACAAAGTCCAAATGAACACTGCCAGAACTACTGATATTAGGTGAACAGGTGGCGGAATACAGGTAATGACAGATGACAACATGTATGAGTCATAAGCTGCATGTACCTCGACAAACGTGAATGAATACATATGTTCTGTGACTGTGAATGTGTCTGGTTAATAGAACCAATCGTCTAAATGTGTCCTGCAGGGTGTTATGCATTGTTCCTGATATGGTGTTCAGTCACACCCATTGGTATTTGAGTTCTGCTACTGACAGAAAGTGCATAAGTTGCTGACCACCTCAGGTAGATGATAGCATAATAGAAGAGGTTAAACACCCGTACGCCTGCGAGGGACACATCCGTCTGGGCAGTTGTGTCTTGCAAAATGACAGTTATGGCACATGGCCTGTGCATACCTCTCAACTGTCCCTGATTTTCACAGACGTCTCTGATTTTGAATCAAATTTTAACTCTGTCCCTCTCAATCCCTCCTAAAACTAGTGACTTTTGGAGGAAAGGTGGTGAATTACACTTAATGAATAATTACAATAATTAAGAGTTATAAACTTCTTTTACTTCAGAAAATGTGTATTAATTCATATGCTTTGATTCTGTCAATGTTTCAAGTTAATAGCACTAATATTTTAAAAGTGTCCCTGATTGTCCCTGCTTTTTCCTGACTTGTCCCTGATTCTGTTGAAATTTGTCCCCAACTGGTTGAGAGGTCTGGACCTGTGAGTTCGGGAATGAAGGCTATATAGTGTGTGTAGTGGTGTCAGACATCAATTTGTTGTATCAGTAATAGCTACATGTAATAGGAAACAGTATTATCAATTATAATGCTACATGAATAACCTTAATGTATGCAAACTGTGGAGGTCGTCCATGTACTACTGGCTGTGGGTCAGACCTCTCAACCAATTGGGGACAAATTTCAACAGAATCACGGACAAGTCAAGAAAACACAAGGACAGTCATGGACACATTTAAAATATTAGAACTATTAACTGGAAACATTGACAGAATCAGAGCATATGAATCAATACACATTTTCTGAAGTAAAAGAAGTTTATAACTCTTAATTATTGTCATTATGGATTAAATGTAATTCACCACCTTTCCTTCAAACATCACTACTTTTAGAAGGGATTAAGATGGACAGAGTTAAACTTTGATTCAAAATCAGGGACGGCCCTGAAAATCAGGAACAGTTAAGAGGTATGCTGTGGGTATGTGTTGCCTCGACACATGTGATAGCTCTACATATAGGGTATATAGGGCCGCCACCAGTCTGAACGGCCAAAGTGGAACCTGCTCTGTAGAACTGCGAGATGTACCAGGGCAGAACATACTTACAGCCATGCATAGTACAGAAATATACATATCGGAGCAAATCAAAGCGTAGTCTAGCAGCATTATAGTTGCTTATGCTACAACATATGACATATCGACTTGTCAGGTATACAAAACCTGTAACAAGCAAACAGTACAGACACCTACAACATGAGAAGGTCCCTTAATCAGGACAGTTGCAATGGTTAGAGTATTGTCCATACCACTCAACTGTCCCTGAATGTCAGGTATGTCCCTGAGTTTGACTGAAAGTCTAACTGTGTCCTTCTTAAGCCCTCCTAAATGTAGTGGCTGCTGAAGGAAAGGTGGTGAATTACACTTACTGACTAATGACAATAAGTAAGAGTTATAAACAACTGTTACTTCAGAATATGTGTATTATGTCATATGCTCTGATTCTGTCAATGTGTCAAGTTAATAGCACTACTTTTGTAAAAGTGTCCCTGTTTTTCATGACCTGTCCCTGATTCTGCAGAAATGTGTCCCCGATTGGTGGAGAGTTCTGGTATTGTCACATGTGATGTGTGATGAGGGACTGTCCCATGCAAAGTGGGAAAGGTGTCACTCCTACAGTCTCCCGTCATGCAATCTGAAAGGTGGTCAACGTGCAGTTGGTATGCGGTAGCATGACTTGGCAGACAGCTGCGTTAACAAACTCAAGTCAGCATTGCAGAGTATCGGTTCCCATGTATCAGGCAGATGTGAGCAGATCGTATGACGAACACACATATAATATGATTACATCACTAGACAGGCCGCCGAGTCCGTACAGTTGAACGGCTGCCGTCGCAAAATGGATACACATACCCGATACTGTAGTCATGTAGTCCGATGTAATACGCATCACAAGAGATCGCACATACCCAGTGTGAGTGACAAATGTAAGCGGAAATGTCGGAGAGCGAGCGGCTGTAAGCATGTTTGTCTACCAGTATGCCAGTAGTGCCCTGTCAAAGAAATGGGGAGTGTAAACATGTATAAGGTGCTGTGAACATAGGTCAGCAGTGCTTAACACTGTGCAAACCCACGCACAACAGCTCCCACATGCTGGACACTGCCTTATTCGGTTTGTATCCAAAGGCATCGGCCTGTCCGCAAACAAAGAACCACCCTATACACGTGATGGTAGAAGTACCCTGCGCACATAACTCATGTGAATTAACAATAGACCATGGCATATGTACAGACAATAGACCGCAAAGACCATACAGCGCAGACATCCAACTGTATAGCAATGTACTGGCAGATATGTCCGGACCACTGGTGTGTGCATGCCTGGCCGTCCTGTGTTTCAGTGTGTGAGCATGCCCAGTATGACTGTTATGCATATTGTAGACTGACAATACCGTCATGTGTGTGAGCATGGAAAGTATGGTCAACTGTATTGCATGTGTCACATGTCCAGATAGTACTGTGTTGCTGACCCCTCTGTTCTACACAGACAGGTGACATGCTGTGTCTGCAGGGTAGCTAATGGTCATGTGGCATTGACAGTTGCTACATGTCTGTATAGCATGGGGGGACATGCAACCACAGTCCTATACAGCACCGTGGGTGGTGCACATGAGTTTCACATGTGTAGGTGTGACGGGGGGCACAGCCAACAGTTGTACACATCTGCCACTACTGTACTGGTCTGCTGGGTACTCCATGTCAGTGTGTGGACCTACCTAAATTGCTTGTTGGAGGGATACCAGGGTACATCAGTTCCCAGCATTAATTACCAGCACAGTGGTATTGGACATCCTATTACACATCCTACATCAAACAGCCTGGCCTGCTGTCATCTGTGTGTGTCATAGGGGGTTGGGGTCAGTCATTGGGCATATCCATAGGCCATCGTATATCATTTGTCTGTATTGGTCCACATCTGTCCAGCTGCATGGAACGTGTGTGGGCTGTAGGGACACACATGATGGTCAGCCCATAATCTGCAGTGGGTAAGACACCTTGTGTACTACAGGCTACCATTGTGACCCCCGTATGTGCTACAGAGGTCATGGTGTCACTATGGATGTGTACTGTCTGCTGCCCTAACATTTGGCCACCACAGTCACTTGTATGCTCACATACATAGCAGAGCAATGGGTAAGTACACATTATAATACAACTGTCAGTTGTTAGGTCAATAGACATACCCTGGTTGTGTTACGGACTTGAGGATGGTGCTAGAGTGCTGCCTATGTCGGATGCACACAGTGCACCTCCCATACATGGCCGAGCACAGGTACTGTCATGTTTGGCATCCATTGTACTGTGTGCGGGTCAGAGAGGGGAAATCCGTGGGTACCTACTGTGTCAGTGCATATGCCTTGTGTTGCCTCTTTGCCAAGGGCAGGTCATACTGTGCACGGGCTTTCGCCAACTGTGCCCTACTAAGGTAGTTCCTTCACCAAGTCACACTGTGCCTGTACAGGCCTTGGCAGTGGTGTTGGATGTGTGGCCCTGCCCCATGCTGTTCCTGCTGAAACTGTTACTGCAGGATAACATTGTGTAGCATAGCAAATAACATAACAACATGTATGCATGTAGCTTGTGAATACTGCAGAGCCCCAACAGATGTGTCCGGATACCAGAACTGTGAACCGAGCATCCCAAACACATGCACATGTATATGTCTTGCCTGTGCATCCACTTCAGTATGGTGTGAGTGTTCAGGTGTGTGTGCATTGCTGATGGGTGTTATAAGTCACTACACCAGTGTTTACCTAGCATCCCCCACTAGAAGAATGTAGGTGATGTCCACATAGGCATTGGTGTGCTACAGCTGTGTCAGACACCATATATCGGACACATCACAGCTTCCAGGGCAGACAGCACACACATTCAATCTCATGCTCTGGCCATCGCATAGGACCTAGCTGTTGGAAGGTATGCCCCTGCACTGACTGTAGGCTCTACCCTGCTCCCCGGGTGGTGCTACGTGTGCAGGCTATAGCACCCAGTACCCCAGGGTACTCATCCATGTGGTTGAACAGATTCATATTGCTGGTCCACTAATCACGTGTGTGGATGACCTGTATATGCTCACTAGCATGTGTTGACATGGCATCTGTGAACTGGTGCAATACTCTGGATGCAGATGCCTGTGAGATACCCATGATATCCCCAGTTGTGTTGTGTGAGGTACCTGTGGCTAGTACACCTAGGACAACACATCCCATGGAATCCACTGTGATGCATTCCCCTCGGCCTGTTTGATGTGTTAGGCATAGGTCAACAAGCTGCTGTAGGAGGTCTCTGTCCAGCCCATAGTGCTCCAACATCCCCAGCCCATGTAGACCCTGGTAAGTCACCCTCGGTCTATAAAGTCTTATGTCACCCCAGTAAGGGTTGTTCAGCAGCATACACATCCGCACTGCCCCAGCCTCCTGCACATGTTGGTATATGTTGCCTGCTGTAGCCCGTGTCATTTGGTTGCACTGTGTCATGAAATGTCCCTGCAGGTATACACCGGTGGTGTAGAGTGTGGATGAAACATGTGTGTATGCTGCTTGCTCACATTAATGTACTGTTCATGTGCAGGCTGGCCATGTCATCAGCTGATTGTGCTGATCAACACCTGTTTGTGCAGCCTGGACACCCTGACTACCCCACCACTGCTGTCATCCCTCCCAACATCACCAGGCAGGTATAGACACACCCCTAGCTTAGGTTTGCTAAGGCAGGAGCAGTCCCGAGGCACATTCTGCAATGTACGTACAGTATGCCTGACCCCCCTCCCATGCTGTCAACTATATGCGAGACCTGCACCTGGCTGACTACACACATACACTCCAAAGACCAGCAGCACACCCTGGTGATAAATGTAATACACCATAGTCAACCTCATCTGCATAGTATAGTCTTCTAATGAATAGTTATATGACCCATACCGAATCTCCAACATATTAACCACTGCTCAGTGCCGCTCATATCCACACACAACTGGCAACAGGTGCCTTACCATCACCATATTCAATGTCCCATGGTCTTCCCAGCAACAAAATACCCGGTGTCTACACGACTACAACCCATGGCCCTGCACACCACAGATGATGTGCATTAACACCACACCATGGCAGATATACTTAGATCCCAAGTTATCACGTACAGATCATCCGGCACAAATAGTCAATAGTGCTGATGTCCCCAGGCATATGTTCACATCTATGTCCACCTCTACATCTACATATATCACATATATTATTTATAGACATATATACATGGACATATATATGTATATATATATATATATATACATACACACATATACATGTACACGCATATGTAGATATGGTATTTATATCACAACAGTGAACTACATGACAGCAATGCAGTAGACAGGAATGGAAAGGAAACTACATGTGCCACCTGCATCATGTAGTGTTGTTAAGATCAAGGCACGTGTGTTATGTTGCATCACATGGGTCAGACCGTAGCATGGGTAAGAGTAGGGCTGCTGACAGTTACTCACCAGACCTATTGGAGACTGTATGTGTTGACAACCCAGTGTCTTGGCAAAATATGTGGGCTGTGGACATTAAATAGGTCAGCAACAAAACAAACTGGATGCATCCTGCAGCTAGACACCCACAGATACCAACACATACGGTATAACTGCCAAACACACACCTGCCATGCCCTGGAATCGAGCATCTACCTGTCTAGTCTACCACACTACAGCATTATGTAGTAATAGAACACGCTACCGAGTTCCAGCATCACCGCACCCCCACAGGCATACTTCTAGGCAGATGACATCATCCACAAAGGCAAAGATGCCGATAGGGAATGTATGTGGTGTGAGCCATCTAAAAGCATTACTCTGTCCCCAGGCAGCTGGAAACACACACAGACACACACACACACACACACACACACCTGGCAGGGCTGGGAGTCGAACATACACCTAACTACCTTATTACACTACAGCATTACGCAGTTACAGAACACGCTACCGAGATTACTGAACACAGCACTCCAAGAGGCATACTTCTAGCTGGGTTACATCATCCGCAAAGGCAAAGACGCCGATAGGGAATGTATGTGGTGTGAGCCATCTAAAAGCATTACTCTGTCCCCAGACAGCCAGAAACACAAACACACACACACACACGCACACACACACAGAGGCACACACCTGGCAGGGCTGGGAGTTGAACATACACCTAACTACCTTATCACACTACAGAATTACGCAGTTACAGAATGCGCTACCGAGATTACTGAACACAGCACTCCCAGAGGCATACTTCTAGGTGGGTGACATCATCTGCAAAGGCAAAGACGCCGATAGGGAATGTATGTGGTGTGAGCCATCTAAAAGCATTCCTTTGTCCCCAGGCAGCTGGAAACACAAACACAGAGGCACACACCTGGCAGGGCTGGGAGTTGAACATACACCTAACTACCTTATCACACTACAGCATTACGCAGTTACCGAACGCGCTACCAAGATTACTGAACACAGCACTCCCAGAGGCATACTTCTAGGTGGGTGACATCATCCGCAAAGGCAAAGACGCCAATAGGGAATGTATGTGGTGTGAGCCGTCTAAAAGCATTACTCTGTCCCCAGGCAGCTGGAAACACACACACACACACACACACACACACACAGAGGCACACACTTGGCAGGGCTGGGAGTCGAACATACACCTAACTACCTTATCACACTACAGCATTACGCAATTACAGAACACGTTACCAAGATTACTGAACACAGCACTCCCAGATGCATACTTCTAGGTGGATGACATCATCCGCAAAGGCAAGGACGCAGATAGGGAATGTATAGAGAGTGAGCAGTCTAAAAGCATATTACTGTCCCAAGGTAGACATAGACAAACACACGGCAGTGGTGTGATCGGGGCAACTAAATATCTACGGAGCACTACAACAACACTACATAGATACGGGATCACCACAGACAGTACACCCTTCAAGACAGTCAACCAGTGTGTTCAATGTAGGCATCCATCGTGACGTTGAAAATGGACATCTGTTGCCTGGATGACCACCATCGCTATACAGAATGTCAATGGCCTTGCCCATACACAGGGGCACATCACTGACACAAGGTGTCACTGGGCATGCCCACTCGCTTAGTATCACACGTACATTTAGAATGTACTGTGTGTCCATCTACACAATGGTGTACTGGGCATGCTCACACACTTAGCAGTTGCAAAGGGCCATCTTGCATGCACATGGATTCTAAACACAGAAGGGTGCAGTTTGGAATGTACTGTGTGTCCATCTACACAACGGCGTACTGGGCATGCTCACACTCTTAGCAGTTGCAAAGTGCTGTCTTGCATGCACACGGATTCTAAACATGGAAGGGCGCAGTTTGGAATGTACTGTGTGTCCATCTACACAGCGGCGTACTGGGCATGCTCACACACTTCAGCAGTTGCAAAGGGCCATCTTGCATGCACACGCATTCTAAACACGGAAGGGTGCAGTTTGGAATGTACTGTGTGTCCATCTACACAACGGCATACTGGGCATGCTCACACACTTAGCAGTTGCAAAGGGCCGTCTTGCATGCACACGGATTCTAAACACGGAAGGGCGCAGTTTGGAATGTACTGTGAGTCCATCTACACAATGGCGTACTGGGCATACTCACACACTTAGCAGTTGCAAAGGGCCGTCTTGCATGCACACGGATTCTAAACACAGAAGGGCACAGTATGGTGTTACTGTCCCCACGTACATGAAGGCCACTCACATGTACTGACCAGTACACACTCAGGAGCCATCACAGATGTCTCAGGTGCAGATCACACAGGTACACACGGCAGTCTTCAATGTAGCCCTCAGACATCACCATGTCGTTGGACCAGCAATACACAGCCATACATTACCACAACACCGTGTGACTCATGACCAGTGGACTGTACATAGGTCTACAGCAACTGTGCAGACTATACATGTACCGACAGGGTTCCATCATGTGTTATGCATTGCAATGATACCACTGTAATAACCAGGTCAGCTGTACACATACCAAGGGCCCTGGGTCTTACACATCTGTGACAGATGACTGTCGCTGTACACCAAAGAACACACATGTTTGGATATGGCATACATGTAATCGCAGTGGATATGTGCATGGACCACACACACAAAACATATGTACATAGCATAGCTTTTGCTGTCCTCCATGCAGACAAGTGGCTAAAGCAATCACACGCACTCAAATGGAAGGTGGGTCCATGGCTGTTGAATGCTAACAGTACATGAGGTAGCAATGTTGACCAAGGACACATTCCCTCTGTTCTAGTTACCCATGACACCCATCATATCATACAACAGTCCATGTGTTATGTATGTCATCACACATGTCCACCAATTGCAATGCATACAAACATGGCTACATGACAGGCATGTAGGACCAACACACATGTACAATTTGTAGTGTGCATGCAGCTACCATGCATGTGCAGTAGCTGATTGATGTAACTCATCTGTGCCTAACTACAACATACAGTTGCAATGCAGCCCCATCATTGACACCTGCATATGGTGACATACTGACAGTACAGTAGGATGTACATCAGGTATGGATGGATGTGTGTACATAAAGTGATGATCCACCTGTGCAGATGGATGTTTGCCAGGGATGGCTCACAGGTGTGTCACACGCCATCCTACCATTACATGTGCAAACAGTATGGTATGTTACTGTTACTTGACGGTAAAGACATAAAACCTACACAGCAGTCAGGTGTTACTGACTGTACATCACTTGACACCTGTAACACTTACATTCTCCCATGTGCATATAGCAGTACAATTGCCAGAATTAGTGTTGGTACACATAATGCGGCCAATACTGCTGCATGTCTGTCAGACGTATCATCATATAGCAGGTGTATCATTCACAGTACTGCCATGTGTGTTTGCTTGTGTGACCATATATGCCACATATGGTGGGGAATATATCCCAATTGTTACACACCCCTGTACACTGTTGTAGAGATCTGTACATACTGCAATTTGGAAAGTATGACGTAGGCAGGGGTGGTGTGTGTATCACACACATCAGCTATCCATATGTGTATGACATTTGTGATCTCCACAGTGTGTGTGTATGTATGTATGGCTGTCTGGTGCATGGAGTGAGGATGTGTGCTATCATACAGAACACACAGGATCCCTGACCCCTCATGGTGATGCAGTCTACTACCCTGTTGATGCCATCAGTCTCAGCCGTACTGGCTACCTGTACATGTTCTTTCTCTGTGTTGCATTGTGTGGGTGCACAATACTGTGAGGGTGATGACCACATAGGCAGGGGTCCTCACCTCAACACTATGGGGTGTGTGTTATAGTGTTGTTGACCCCATGAGTGTGGGCATGTTCCTGTAATGTGACAGGGTATTACTGCTACACAGTGAGGCCTCATGCTATCAAGTGGCCTCTAACGTTATCATCGGCCGGACAACTGTGCAACCTCTTCCCCATGTCAACATACCTGTGATGTGACCTGGTATGGATGTCACGTCTCTAGCCACTGTAGCCTATTAAACTTCCCACATGCTTCTGGATCAGTATATATGTGGACATCTATGGTATGTTAGCCTTTCCAACAGTCAGGTTGAGGCTACGTATAGCATGCTGATACTGCCATATGTGCCTGTTAGTACTCCACAGTTACACATGGGAGACTGCAAACACTGCTACCTGTAGGCACATGCAAGTAGACCATAAGGAGGGAACCAGGGCATCATTATCAACATGCTGTTACTGTTGTTACAAGACACATACTGTGAACATATAACAATGTATGCTAAACCTGTACTACATGGTATGTCTGGTGCATGTTAACAGTACACTACTAATGTAATATACACTTCTCTCACTATTTGTACACAACTAATGTAATATACACTTCTCTCACTATTCTGTTCACCCTGTGCATCAGACCATTTGAGCATGTCCCTGCACCGATGGTGTGGATGACAGGGATGCAGCACAGGCTACATCATATGCACAGGGTGATAATGCTTGCCAGGGGCATAGGCTGCACCAATGGATGACATCATGTGTGTGGGTAAGGGCTGGTGATATGATAGGACATGTCTGTTCAGTATGCATGTGGGTGTTATGGGGTACTACAGATGTGTTTGCTGTGTGTGTGTATGTGTGCACACAGTTCTGCCTTTTGTGAGGCCTACACAGGGGTATTATTGACAGCTCCAGATTGTGCAGACCAGGTTGTACAGCTCACTGTGTCTGGCCACGTGACCTGTGCCTGCCAGGGTTTGAATAGGCACTACCAGGCGGAGGTACAGATTGGCTACTGTCCAACGACACATGTCCACTGGAACCGTGTCCTCACTGGGAACATCCAGGGCCACATCCATGTGGCCTGCTGTGTCCTGGTGTGGACAGCGCAGCACCAGCTGCACTGCTACTGCTACCGGCACTATGGGTGCGGACATGTGAGGTGGCACGCTCACGTTGACCTGCACTAGGTGGTGTAGCTGGCCTAAGTCCACGTGGCCTACGCCTTACTCCTACCAGATGTTCCAGCACAGACAGCTCACGCTTGCGAATTGCCATGCCATGGTCAAGGATTCTGACCATGTCACCCAATCGCCTGTCCAGAACATCAGCAATCTGCTGTTGAGCATTTGCCAATGCCTGGATGTTGTCATTTAGGGTATGGATAGCAGCCCTCTGCAGCCTCTGCCCTTCTCTGTTCTGCCATTCAGCATGTGTCTGTGCCGCCATTACAGTCTGGAACATGCGTCTGGTAATACCAGCTGCTGCACTCTGTCCTGCAGGTGCATGTCTGCCAGAGGTCCTCCTACGAGCAGCACCAGCCACATGCCTGTGTGGCACATCTGCAGTCATTACACTGACACCATAGTGTGGAGACACACCTTCTGTAGCCACCACACATTCCTGTTCCACGCTAACAGACGCTGACTGTCCTTCCTCTATGGCCACTGGTGATGCGGTATGTGTTAGCAGCAGAACTGTGTGCGAGGAAGAGGGGGGCATAGCTGGGATGGCAACCATTAGCACAGATTCAGCCCCTGACAACCCTGCCTGTACCTCATGCATATGCTCATCACTGCTAGTATCTGTGGGGACACTAACATCAGATGGACCGCAGGAGGGTAACGCACCTACATCACCAGTGAATGCAAAGAAAGACTCAATTACAATAGACACACACACACACACACACACACACACACACACACACACACACACACACACACCATGCATGTGATTTGACAGACGGCATGCAGCATGCCTGTGATACAGCAGACAGCATGCAGCTCAGACATTAATAGTGTTAGTTAGCATACCTCCCTGGGGTGCACACTGCAGCAGCAGGTGTCATATCATTAGCCATGTTGTTCACACAATCATGGTAGTATGCATGCATCCCCATGATACACCATGTGGACCAAAACAAGATAACAGTACACATGGCTGACGTGACCTTGACATGTAATCTGCTGACGTGTGCATTAACATGCATACATGTCTGACCCAATGGTGTCCTGACACACGTACAGCATTGTAATGGGCATCACATTGCGGTGTTGTCTGTATGCCCTACAGATAGAATGCATGTTTATCAAATGTGCATGAGCATGGAAGGGTAGTGTGAGCCATCTACATTTCTATACAGTGTGAAGTACAGACAATGTGCCATTGCATGGCATCATGAGGCATCTATATTGCTATACAGTGCATAATATGTACACATTGCATAGCCATAACTGCATGCATACTCATGACATAACTGTGGATTGTGACCCACGATGCTGAGGTGTATACACACCAAACCATGCTGTGTCATGTGACAGGTCACTGGAGGACCTACAGATGGCACCCCTGCACAACTACTACAGAGTCATAGCTGTCTGGCAACCATGTCCACTCATAGCAGACTTGTCAAGTCACCATGTCCCACATGACATTGATGTACCACACACACGAGGTGCACAGCTAACGGTGATGTCCTACAGCAACAAGGGAAATGTACAGTATCTGTGGCCTGATGTGGTGTCAATGCTGTACAGGTGACTACTGTCATGCTATGACACAGTCGTGATGTTCAACACATCTTATATGGTAGACTTCAGTGACACCTCCACTAGCTGTGCACAGGCTTTTAGGATGTCCAGTGTACCACTTCAACTGTATAGTCAGTCAACTAAGGCTATAATTGGACCATGTGTGGACAATGTGCAACAGGGTGTATACACATCACATCTACTGTGTGGCTATGTGTCTCAGGCAATCCCCCATGGCCATGTGTGCACATGTGTTGGCCAAATGTGTGTGATGGCCGTAAATCTCACATGTCTGTGTTGTCCCATATGACATACACCCATAGATGTCAGATATGTCACCATCCACAGGGCTATGCAGACAACGGGTTGTATGTTTGGTATGTGGGGTATGGGTTATGGGATAGTGTGACAATATTGCAGCCAGAACACTACGTGTGTGGGACATGTCAGATGGCACATCACAATGTGTGCACCCATTGCAGGGGCATATAACACAATGGTGACTCCTGTGGGCTGCCCATATCACAGCTCACTGTGTGGTACTGTTTGCGTACCACACGTGTTGTTCCAATGTATAGTACATATGCCTACATTGTACAACACCTCCACCATTGCACAGCTGTCCACACATGTAGCAATGACAAATACTGCGGTTTCATGTCGGTGTATCATTTCATTTGTATATATTGCACATGGGTGGCCAGTGTGAATGATGGGTGGTGCGACCTGTATGTCATGACTGGAATGAACATCAAGTGTACACGTGTTAACTGGCCACATGGCAAATAGATCTATGCTTTAACATGCCTGATACTGATGACAGTCTCACCTGCAATGGACTGATGTATGTGCGGCACACCAGAGGTACCTGTATAGGGGTGACACAGCAGTTTGAACATTATCCATGACTGTATGACAGCCACAGGGTGCACTGTGCATGTTAACACATTCGCCTGTACAATAGAATATAGTATACACATGTGTGCATACACAGGGTAGCATACTGTAGTATGCAGCATGTGTGTAAACATACCTTGCATATGATGTTACATTACATAATGTACAGTGACACATGCAACTAAATGGTATATAATAGCCATAATGTGCAGTACTGACTTACCAGGTAACTCCAGGCTCATTGGTTGGGAGACACCCTCCTCCACAATGGCAGCTAGTGTTTGGTGGATGCTATTCTGAGGGTGTCCCCAGACTGGCCAGTAGCTCCTCGGTGTGTGTGAGTGGGGGCTGGATTGGCGGTCCACCACCTGTTCCACCTTGTTCCCTGACGATTGCAGTGGCATGCTGTTTTTCATGTTGTATCAAGTCCGTGCAGTGTCTGCGCACCTGCTGGTAGGTGTGGTTATGGCCACCCACATCATTCACCCTCCTGCGAAGATCCTGCCACAGGTCGTCACGCTGCTGGGCATGCTGTGGCACATGGCTGAACAACACCTTGTAGTTCTCATGGAGGTATGGGATGAGGGCATCATCCTCCTGGCGGCTGTATGCTGGCAGGCATGTACGAGGCGTTATCTGTGAGACATAATGATGGTGACAGGTCACAGTATCAGAGATGTACAGAGATACTGCTGCACATACATTTCTAGTAAATCTAGTACATATGCACAGTTATCTTTGCAAATCATCATGACACTGACATGACTGACATGTTTGTGTCACACACATGTAATACCCGTTATGCATTGGAAATCATCACCATATATGTGTGTCACCTCATTACATTGTTCATACTCCATGTGAATGCTGTCTTGATGTGGGCATGTCTGTTTGCCTGCACTGGTGTTCTTACCTATCAGCACATGGATGTGTCCACGATAATGCTGTTGACCTTGATGCTGTGTATATGTCACATATCAACACATAAACTGCCTTAATGGACTTGAGCAGTGACAATGCACACATACGCATGGAACCCTTTTCATGCATATGTTTTGCCATATACATCTACACAGCACTGTACAGCTGTTCAACATCCTGCCACGGATCGCCTGTGTTGCACATGTGATAGACATGGGACAATGGCTAGTCGGACGTCATTCGCAGGGATGGTTATCAACTATAGCATGTACGGGCAAGGTTTCCTAGCTGTTTCCGACAGCCATTTTGCCACCGCGAGGTGCATCAGTGCCACATTACTGATCCAGACAGTTGATACTACATCTACCATGCGGCCTTCACACCATGTATGACAGAGATGACATGTGCAGCTTTGATGGACAGGGTTGCATGGTATGTCGGGAGTATGTCACATGTATGGCACAGGGATCTGTGCAGCATGTGGCGATCCTAGTAGTAGGACTGTGGCTGTCCATGACGTATGTCTTTCAGATCAGGATATGGACATGTAGCATGTCCAACATCACAGTGTAGCACATATCTTTATGCAAGGTAGGCAGCATGCTGCATAGTGGAGGTGAGGATTGTGAAGGCTGGTATCGCCCATCCACGCATGGCCAATACCCCTTAAAGGTGATATGTGATCCAATATTGGTCACCCGAGTGCTGTGTATGCCTGTTCAATGATCTCCATGCTCATGCATGGCACCCTGTCATAACATGTGTACCACGTATGACTACCTAAGGGGCCTGGAGACATCACCAACTCAGGGAGGTGAACTGCACAGCACCATCCCTTACACAGTGTCCATAATGTTGACCACAGCCTAGGTGGTAGTTAATGGGTACAGGGATATTCACCTAGCGGTGACAATGCTGATATCATCTGTCAGAATGTGTACATATGTCACACACCTCACCCACAAAGCCCATTCTGTATGTTGTTCACAACACTGAGACAACTATTGCTCATAGGTCATGGCCATTCACATCCTTACATACATAGATGCCTCACATTTGTCTGTGTGGTATGGGCTACAATGAGGGTGGAGTACAACACATTAACTCTGTTTTACTGTATCTGGCACTGGTGTGATATGCACATGTCACTCTGGCGCCTTTTGTAGTGTTGATTCTGTCAACAGGCCACTGGTAGAACACTCCTGTGACATACAAAGGTATATGTAGTCAAACATCCGTACTCTCATGTACATCTGTACTGCTAACATCTACATTGATAATGGTTCATGGACTTGCAGACCATACTCAGCAGTGTTATAGTGCGGTGCCACCAATTATGACTGTCGTCACCACTTGTGGGTTGATATTATCCAACACCCTACCTGTATTGTATTTTCATGCTCAGCACTTGTTCCGAACTTGTGAGCACTTCATGAGCTACTGATTAATATAGCACCCATTCCACACCATTTCTCACAAGTACATTGTCTGTCCTTACATTTCCAGCTTGCTTACAGTACAACAGCTGTTGTACACACGTAACTCACATATCTTGTGAGACATGGTTGTATATACAGGCATGTCCAACTGTCACGTACCAGTGCTATTGCCTGTCTATATGATGAATATGTCGTACATGTGGCAATAGAACAATTGTCTCATGTACATAGTCAATGCTCACCTCCCAACATACGACACTACAGCCTGTGGGAGATGCACATATGCAGCCCTGCTGGGGGTAATGCTGTCACCAACCCTGACTGCACCTGACAATCATGTGGGGATGTGTAACATTCGCAACACACCCCACTCATCACATAGTCTCACAAGATCTCCACCACCACAGGCCACACATACGAATACAACATGTGCAGTAACTCTCCATACTCTGTATAGGCACCAAAGGCAGCCCCCATCACCAAACACAACAATGATAACTTATAGCCCACAGACTCATGTGTGCCCATCACATACAGCCAATATAGTGTTATAACATACACAACACAACTGTCATAGGTGACTCTGTAGGCGGTCACACTGATGTTCCACTCAGCAGGCTACACAAGGTGATAGTCGCTTACATCTTGCTGTTGGATAACTGATTCTGCAACATAACCTATGCACCCATGCCACACCTCACCGGGTGCAATTTGACTGTCATTCTCCATGTTAGTGTGACTGCCCTGAGATGCAATTTCACAGACTACGTGTGCAGGGACATGCAATAGCTCACTTTTCTTGTAGCCCTGAAGGTATGGGCCAAGCCCTGAGGAGCATTATGCATTCCACCGGACCTGATACCACTGTACAACAACTGACTGTGTCACTTCAACAGTTGCCTATGCTTCTGCTGTCATTCCATAGGCATCTGGAATCTGTCCGCTTTGACTGACATGGTCAACAAAACACGATGCTTTGGCACAGATGACCTGCACCTGTCAGCCCTGGGAGTACAGATAACATGTAAGGCTCTTGCTGCTTCTATACTGCCTCTCTTGCACAGTTTCCAATAACATTCACCACCAGAACGGGAACAGGCAAGCAAAACATGGGGTCATGTGACGCAATGCTTGACATCTTCATCTCTGATGCACACAGGCAAGGCACTCCTTATAATGGACCACTTCAATATCTCTGCAGTGACTGGGACCTGCCTCTAGGCTCTGCAGAGCACACCTGCAATGATAGGTTATACACAGACCATACCTTTCAGTCATGTAACCTGGACCGGCACACTCACGGCTGAGATATTCCCATATTCCACTATGTTGTACACACATCCTGGCTAGTTACTTAGCACAATGCATCAGAGGTGCTCCACGTGCAACTAACTGTGGCCAGAACTGCTATACATATTGTAACAAGCTATGGATTCAACAACATACCCCACGGTTACCAGACCTCATTTCTTGGTGTACTGGACAGTAGGGCTCAGACAGGTACTACTGATGTGAGACTGACACTACCCCACACTTAATTGGGATAGCCACTCATGTACCGACACATTAGGCCAATGCTGTCCGGGATTCATAACCTCCACTCGGCTGGATCAACACATACACACCACCTCCAAGACCAACAATATCCTTGACATGGACACTACCAACATGTGGCTGGTGTTCCACACTAGGGGTTATCCCCTCATTGATGGATTCCGAACATATGCTAATCACCCTTGTTATCCACATCCCGGCACCACACCCTTCATGGCATACACAGTACAAGAGTACTACAATGCCTACTACAGACGTCTTATGACAGCAGTAGTTAAAGTCATGACACCCGTGTAGATGGACAATGCACATACAAACACTGAAACATACCCCATTGCACTTCATTAGCACTTACACGACTGCATGGATCATGCTATTCCACACAGAGCCATGATGGTACCCACCAGATAATGGATGCCACTCTGGGGGTCCAGTTCCATGGACATAATTTACAACAACAGATGGAGGCTGTTGCAAAGTGGAGTACAATCCCATGGGTGGGGTAGCTCACTGGTCAGCCTCAGTAGGGCTACAGGATCCCTCATCACATACTCTGAAACTAGCTACGTAAACATTACTGTGACACATTCCAGGGTGTACCACAAGGCATTATGGAGGTATGTCAGTAGTCAATGGCAATACCCACATCTGCTCTGACATACAACAGTTACTCAGGAACATTACAGAACCAGGTGATGTTGGCAACATGCTGGCGGATGGGTTCAATGCTAACATTCCACCCTGTCACTCCCTACAGGGCCACAATCCATTCAGGAACATTGCAGTATTCCTGCGGTCACACCTACACAGTACTAACCTGCACTCTATATGGCCTGGAACACTGGCCCCATGTGACCGTCCAACATCCCAGGCTGTAATTTACATAAACCTCTTAACGACATGTCTCCCCACTTGGCCACCATATTCAGTAATAGCCTTGTATCAGACATTGTGGCCCCTGAATGGCACACAGCAACAGTTATCACACTCCACACAAGTGGCGCCACAATGCCCGAGGAGGACTATTGCCCTACACACCTGACTGGACTGTTCTGCAAGGCTATGGGGCACATCATCATGGAAGTCATTCACAGAGACATTGGTGGGATCTGGTTCTTTGACGCCACCCAGGATGGACTTGTTAGGGCCAGAGCATGGCTCCTACACCTGGTGGACACCTTTCATACAGTTACCAGGGTAGTTGATGATGGTAAGGGGGTCCACACAGCTTACATTGTCCTCTCATTGCCTTTCAGCACCGTTCTCCATTCTGGTATTGACAACATACACATCCACCTGCACATTGACCCCTATGTCTCAGGATGTTATGCAAAGTGACTCACGGACAGGACACACACAATGAAGGTAACATACCATAGTACCTACTGTATTTCAGTTACACTTGGCGTACCACAGTCCTCGGTCATAGGGCCCCTCATGTTCAGTATATGGTTCCCTAAGGTACAGGCTAGCATAGAGGGACTTTCCCTGCCTAGCTTTACAGACAACTGCATACATAGTGCCATGATTGATCCACCAGCTGATACTGACTCCCTCCATAAGGGTGTCACTGTGATGGATACCTGATATCAATATCATGGCCTCAAGCTGCATGACACAAGGTGCATGAACATCCCCTTTGCATTACACCATTCACCCACTGACTATCACATAGGTGGTAGTCCCCTACATACATGTCACATTGTACGTGATCGTAGTACACATGTATGTCGCACCCACTCCTTTGATAACCATATTGCCACTGTGGCATGGATATCCTTCTATGTGGCCACACTTATCTGTACTGGGTTTGTAGCTGAAACATAGGCACCCATTGTACCTCTGAACTCCAGACGTATACACACATTCAAGGGTACAACACCCCATTTAGGGTGTACCTTACACAACAGCTACGGCTTTACATACCACAACATTAACACGCCATGACATTTATTGAGCTCCGATGGTTGAAGTACGCGGAAGAACTACGGACACCACGTCTGTACACATTTGCATACTACATACTCAGGGGTGACTTCTGCTGAACAGACAGTGCCCATGTCCACAACAATATTCATGGATATACTCCACATAAGCGACATAAGCAAAAGCCACTGTGAGCAACATGCTCATGGATATATGCACATACACAACAATGAGTGGGATGTGCTTGAGGGTTACATTCCCAAACCAGACACTCACCATGCTTTGGAACATGATTCCTATGTACATCACGCAGGGACCCTCAGTAGCACTGTTCATGTGATACCTCACTTGGTAGATGGGAGACACATGTATGCCAGGGATCATTGCAGTGGCTGTACTGTGCAGAGGTGCAGGTAACACATGGCTCTGCTGTTCACAGACAGGGCACTACCCTAGAGAGGTACTGCTTGTGTGAACACTGTAGTTGTGCTTACACATAGACTTGCCAGACTACATAGTACCCCACTATGAACCTGTGAAGCTATTACATGTCCTTTATGTATGGTTAATTGAGTAGCCCTTCCATTTAGATTAGCTATCATGCTATTACAGTGTCCCGTGACTACAAGCCATATGTATCCTGTTATTGTATATTATACATGCCAATAGACGATACCTTTGGTATGCATGATATGCCTGTTATGCTGTGTAGAATATCTGACATATCTACCTACAATACTGTACATTACACATATTTTACATAGTATCCCATAATGCAAAGCATACTTGCACAGCGGGACCACCTTAGACATGTCATTGTTGTTATATGCCCATACACATGCCTACTGTGACAGTATATCAACATATACTATCCTCTGCTATGGCAAGTACTTGTTGGACATACCCTACCACTGACGGCGGGTGGTATGGAATTGTTCTGTTTAAAGCCCTCAGGTAGCATCCCTTGTGGTGTCTGTGATGTTTACCTTGTGGCCCATTGCAGGACACACAATTTCTACAAGCGTTACTATGCTCAGCAAGACATTACTACATAATACCTTTTCCCACTTTATGCATTGTGGACACTTTTAATTAATACAAAACAGGCTATACATACACTAACGTAATCAAGGAACTTTTGTGCGTGCCATTTGATGGATTTGTAGAGTTTTTAGAGAGATTTTTAAAAAACTTTTTAAACATTGTTAATTACCAATCAATGAATCAATTAGGTTAATAATTGGGACGTTGCCATGTATATATATAAAAAGTGTGCTTTTTGAATGCGTTATTGTCTGATGAAGGTGGGGAGATTGCTCTCTACCGAAAGCGCTTACTTTTAATAAAGTCTTTGTTGTATTTGCAGAATTGTTGTCCTGGCTGCTGACTTAGCTCGTTATTGCCAGTTCTATGGTATGAGCATACGGTTTGAATGTCTGGCAAGTCATCCTTATATACGTCGATACCTGTAACATGCGGTTTCCTGCCACCAGTTGGTGTTCCTGAGTGACTTATTACTTGCACATCAGCTGTGCAGCTACTCCATTCACCAATTACGCGGCAACAGTGGGGTATAATTGAATTCTCCACTTGGGTGTTGCCCATTTGCCCTACCTTCGGGGAGACGGCCTGTATTGTGTTTTGTTGTGTGTAATTGCAACTGCTATGTGTAGAGACATGTATAGTTTAGATTTATGTTCCCTGTGTATTGTGTGTGATGGCTAGAGTATGTGGTTCTACATGTGAGTGTACCTGTCATCCCCACCGTCTGATAAGGGACTATTGCAAACAAAACCTGTAACATCGTTGTTTGTTCCATTATACAACAGCTACGATTTCACATGGCGCCTTTAAATGTGTCTCTCACAAGGTATGTTAACGCTTCTGCAGATGTAATTAACTGACTGGATGTTTGTGCTGTAATTACAGTCTGTATTGCTATAGTTTTGTGTGTGGGGGATGTAGGTGGGTGTACGTAGCATATACAGGTTTGTGCGGCTTGCATTTCTACATATTCCATATATTCCATATATGTGTGTGGGCTCCTTCCCTAATTAAAGAGCTATCAGTTAGTAGACTTTTGTTACGGGATTATACATTGGGCCATTGTTAATTGGTGTCTATATAGTATGCAGGTGAGGTTGATACTTCCATACCTCCGGAATTACAGCGATATGTAAAGGGATGTTACTAAATGACAGCTGTCCCATGTATTTCTGTCCCAGATATTTGCAGTCATTGCAGTTGTGTTAGTAACTGAACCTCTTTGGCATGAGTTGCCACCTTTTGAAATGGCCAATGTGGGACACTTGCGGGACACTTATCGGTGTTTACAGGCCGACACATACCCATGGTCAGTACACAGGAGAGTACATACTTTTATCCTCCATACATACTTATTGTTGTAGGACTTTGACTCCTTCTCATATTGCATGCAACATTTATGTTTCTTACATACAGGCATAACTATTTAATGCAACTATTACATAATATATGGGACATAATAATGTCCTACAATCTCAGACAGTTGCCCTTTGTAATGTTTTATGTCAGGACACAACTGCCCAGGGAGCGGCTGTCCCTCCTAATGTGGGACAGGTGGTAACCGTATGCCTATGGCTAGCTATAACCACACCTACCGTAATGATCTACCTCTGAGTTGGCACTAACAGACACATGATGCAGACACACACACACACACACACACACACACACACATTACAGTCACACAGAAATGCACACAGCACCCTCAACACACACATACACAGACTACGGCAATCGCAAACACAGTTGAACACAGTACCTACGTGGACCGCAACACCAGCAGCGGTAACTAAATGTCCCTTCATATCGTGATAATATTACTCGCGATTCTAGTGTTCTGGTACTGTGTTCTTTCGGTCTTTCAGCCTCGTGGTTACGCGTGTCGGTATGTGACACATTCCATAGTTGGCGGTATCCTATTTATTTGTACCTCCAAGGTTTTATGAAATGTCGTTGACCTATCTATATATTTGCTGATATCGGTGAATCCGTATATATCAACATCTATCTGTCTATCACCCTTTCTATCTGTATTATATATATGTATATATGGATACATATATATATATATATATACATATATCTGACAGGGAAAGTAACAGGCAAACTACACCTTTCATTGTGTACTTGTCGGTGTATACTGTTTCCTGGACTCCGCGTTGTGTCTGAACCTGTCACATTACACACCTGCCGTAGGTACATCTTGGCTACCATAGTGTTAGGTGATTGTATACATGATTGCGTGTTCTACTCCTGGCAGTGATTGTTTTACCCTTCAGAGCAGGCGCTATTAGTACAGGGGTGAATAATGCTGGTTTCACCTGTTCTGGACATCATTGACCGTGATCTTCGCGATATTCAGAGAAGCTTAGCCCTGTTTCGTGCATATCCGTATAGTCATATTTAAAGGACGCTTACCAGTACTGGGCAACACATATTCCCACTAACATGTGCTAAACATGATCTGATGACCTGCATCCGACATGCATTATTCGTGCCTTCGGGATTACGTTACATCCCTTGCAGGACGTGGGACAGGGAACATGCACGATGGTCACTGCATTTACCACTTGGCCATCTGGGATTTGTACACGTGTTATGGCATTTTGTATGTGGAGTATACTATGGCTGTTACTCCATACTGCACTCACATGGGTAACTCAGTTAGTTTACATATGGATGAGTCCAATTAATGGTATGTCCATGTGATGTTTACTGGATGTGCTCCAGCATTGGGTATGTATATATATCACAGTGAGCCACACACGATAATGTGCTACACCTTCAAATGACCGTAGGTGGAACATGCTGAGATGATGAATACCTGTCATGGGTACACCCCATGCCTTGACACAACATCCATGATTACATTATGTGGAGCCCCTCATTAATGCAGCAGGGAATCCATGCAGAGTGTGTGCAGAACAGTGCTTACACACATGTGATCCCATGATTGCCTCTGCTCCACTGAGCGACAGTTAGTTACTTGATGTTGTGGCAACAGCAGACACTGTTTGCCTCGTTTGGTGTATGGCCTTTGACAATCGGGCATGTACCTGCCGATGTACCTAGGAACCTATACACATAGCACCAACATATGCTGATAGGCGAATGTACTGTTCAGGTGTTGACATTCCTTGTTCCAATAGCTGTTGTGTGTACAATGTTTGAGGGCTGCCTATGTAGGATTCACACAGTAGGCCACCTATACATTACAATTTACAGGTGGTCGTGTGTGTGTGCCATCCATTTTACTGTGTGTGCAGGTGGAGAGGTGTGTCAGTCCGTAGGGGCCTGCACTGCCAGAGTATGTGCTATAAGTTCCCTCTTTGCCAAGGCATAGGCATATTGGGCACGCCTCCATCTGCCTACTAGGGCTGGCACAGGGTGTTCGTGGTCTGAATCCCTCTGTGCTTGTGATGGCCTTGGCAATTGCGGTGGGCTAGGAGGGCCTTCACCATTTTGTCCCTGCTGCAGCTGTTTCCGCAGGATCATATTATGTAGCATGGCACATACTATGAAGATGTGGGCACACTTGCCTGGAGAGTACTGCAAGGCTCCACCAGATGTGTCCAAGCAACGGAACTGTGATTTCAGCATCCCAACCACATGCTCTATGATGATTCTGGTTTGTGCGTGTGCCTCATTATGGCATTCTTGCATGGGTGTGTGTGTATTTCTGATGGGAGTCATCATCCATGGCTCCAGTGCATAGCCAGCATCCCCCACAAGGTGGCCATGTGGGATGTCCCCCCTGACAAATACCTGATACAGCTGTGAGGCATGCCAGATATGGGAGTCATGGTAGCTTCCAGGGCTGCCAGCACACACATCCATGATAATGCCCTGGACATTGCACATGACCTGGCAGTTGATGGAGTGGAACCCCTTGCGGTTTATGTAGTGCCTACCATGCTCACCGGGTGGTGACTTGATATGTATGTGTGTGCAGTCTATCGCACCCAGTACCTCCAGGTAGTGTGCCACATGGTGGAAGTGATGCATATTGCTGGCCAACTCCTCCTGAGTTCGGGGGAAGCATATATGCTCATTGGCATGTGGTAACATGGCATCCAGGAACTGGTGTAGTACCCTGGATGCTGATGCCTGTGAGATCCCCATTATATCTCCAGTTGGCCTTTGAAAGGTACCTGCGGCTAGTATTCGCAAGCTTACACATACCTTCGTGTCCACTGGGATGGGTTCCCCTCTGTTATTTTTGGTTCTCAGGCTTGGCTGGCACAACTCAACTATTTGCTGTAAGATGTCCTTGTCCACCCTGTAATGCTCTACTATCTCCAGATCATGTAGCCCCTGGTAGGTTACCCTTGGTCTGAACTGTCTTCTCCTCCTCTGGGGCCTGCGATGGTTGTCAGCATCATCCTCCACAACACCGTCAGTCTCTAGCACATGGTGATGAATCACAGCTATGGCAGCTCCCAACATGTACATTTTAAAAGTTCCCCATGTGTTTACACCTATGGTGCAGTGTTTGGGAATACACAGGTGTGTGTAGGGTGCTTTCACACTTAATACTATTGTGCTGTGAACACCAATGATGTCATGGGGTGTGTATGTATGATCGTAGCTACAGGGTATCTTATGTGCTTTACTACAGGAACTACTATTGTGGTGCCTTTGGTGTTGAATTACATTTGGCTGCCGTGGATTACCTCTTGCCCTTCCCTTTACATTTCTTCACGTTTCACCTACCATTTTCTGGCATGCATTCAGCAGCCTGCTTTCATTTGTACTTTCCTAGACCTGGCTTATCTTGCGTAATGTGATCTATTGCCGGTCTACTGTAGGTTTGCTTTGCTCTGCTATGACAGTTCTCCTTTCTTTGCAATCCGATGCCTCCCCTATCCTGTTTTGCAGGTTTCTGCAAGCAGACTTGTCAGCTGCCGTCGACTGCCCGCTGTGAGTTAATAGGTATTAATTGCTCAGTTGTACTCCAATTACCCTACTGCGGCATTTCCTTCTTTTCTTCCCCTGACCTTCCTGTTTGTGCTATGGTTCGTGGCACATGCATCCGCTTACCGGGTTTCAGTCAGGTTTTCATCCCCGTACACATGCACTTTTGGGCACCATATGTGCTCTCAGCTAAACGATTCTATACCTACCTCCCCACCCCTGTCCTGCAACTTTGCTTAGCAACGGCCAGGACAGATTTGCATTGCTCCAATGTGCTTACAGCTACGGTGGCACACCCCACTGCTGATGTCATGTATACCTCTGAGCCACTCCTCGGTGTTATAGCGCTGCACCGTATGGTACATCCTTAATCCAGCAGGACGTTTGAGATTCAGTATTACCTGCCTCATTTGCATGGCATTGACTACGAATTCATAGTTACCGCGCCGAACACTGTCACAAACCCTTAGCAACCCTTGCAGCTTGGTTGTGGTGTATCATGCATACCATTGCGTATAATGGTGAAATCCTGATTTGTATTACATTGCGATTTTATGACATTTGTATATATTTTCTTTGTGTTCCAGTTTGCGCACACATGCCCTGTGGTTGTACTTTGTGTTACTGTGGACATGACATTAAATGTTGTTTTTTAGGTGTTGTGCATCTTTTCTTATGCCATTGGCTGTGTATTTAGCCATTGGCATATGTTAACTTTGTAATACATGAGTCTGGGCCGCTTCCATAGCTCCGATGTTCTGTTTGGGAAAATGTAAACCGTGTTTTTTGGTTTACATTTCCGTGGGCTTACACTACGCCTGCACCACTTCATGAATTGCTATATACCTTCATTTGCATGGTGTGGCACTGCGCATGGGGTGATTAGCATACCTAAGCTGAGGGCTGTGCAGTTCTGATGTACGCCAGTAGTGCACGTGGAATTGGATCGTACCTGAATCGCTCGACGGCCATATTTGGCATTATACCACCTACGCTACGCCTGCGCCTGGCGCAAGCTTCATGAATCCCGGGGTTTATGTTTTCAGTCCGCATCTGATAAAGTTTGTTGTGAATGAAAACGTATTGTATTTGTGAAGCATTAATGTGGTTTGTGGAACGTCTGCTTTGGCTGAATAAATATCCTTTACTGTCATCTGCTTGGTGTTCTTTGTGTCCCTTGGCACTTTTTGCAGTTTCTCAATGTTTTTGTGCCTTGGTGGAACTCTTTTTGTATGCAACTAATTAAATATATGAACAATAATAGAACACAAGTCCCAACATTAGGTTTTGAAAAAAACATACCCGTCATATATGAATAATAATTATCGATACAGATAAGGGGTGGGTGGAGAGAAAAAAGTCCATTAACAACTGTATAAGCTTCTAATTTTCACAACAATACTGCTCAATACTCTACAGGTCTGCCATCACATAGCTTCTGTAGCACATACATACCTGTTAAACTGTCAAACTGGAATGGTATGGGCAGAATGTGAAGACTATGTGTACATTACTAGAGAGGGCTTGTACATGTCAGGGTTACATATCTGACAGAGAAGGGGTACCCTGCATTGCTGTTGTGTGAGTCTGCTACTGGCATACTTCACCTAAAGTCTTATCTGTGTCCAAGGTTATTGGCAGCAGTGACCACTAACTGTGACAGTGTGACACTTGAGAGACATGTATTGGGAAGAGTGCATGGTGTATGTACCTATCCTGCTGTTATTTGCAGGCATGAGGTTGGACAGTGGAACATTTCTACATGGTGTATTAGTATACCCTTCATACAGCTACTACAAATATTTCTTTACCTGTAGGATCTGTGGAGAAAATATCTGTTAACACTATCTGGCTGTTTCTGTAAATATTCAGGATTTCTTGAGTGTATATATGCACACATCTCAGTACCACTCCCTGGATTTAAGCCATGTGTGGGTGTGCTAAAATGAACTCAAGCCTATTTCTCATCACACTGAATTACTGGGGAACTACTGTTATTTGTTTGACTGATTTTTGCATAATACTGTGTGGATTAGACAGTCTGACCTTGTAATCCTGGTTTTCAAGCATGACAGATAGTGTACTGTGTATTACTCCTTTGAAATAATACAATCTGGAAAGCAAAGGTTAACAGAAGGCAATCTGCAGGGTACTCACTATAATATATTACACATTAGTATTCAGGGTTCAGATCATAGTGTATAACATATTTCATATTTCAAAATATGCAAAAAACCAGCAAAGGTATGGCTCCAGGTTCAAAAGTAGCAGCAATAGTATAGGGAGGGTGGCCTAATGGTTAAGGTGTTTGCCTTACAAACACAAGGTGCAGGGTTTGAGTCTCACAAGGGATAATTGGCTAAGCTTAAAATGGCTCGCAAGGGCAGCTAGCTTAGTACTAATCTATGAACCTATGAACCTATGAATCCAAAATAGCAGCAATAATGTAAAAATCCAGGTACGAAGGCACAGAGTCAATCCAGTTCAACTAAGCTCAGCTTTGTTCACACAAGCGCTTTCACATATAGCTTCATCAGGTGTTTAAGATAAACTGAAAAGCTACACCTTGATATATACACCTATACAATCATGTGATCATTTCATAATACAAATTTAAAGACACATCTCTCATAAAAACAATAAAAATAATGATGACATATAGAAAACAATAATAATAATAAAAAAAATAATAATAAAAACATAAAAAAAATAAATTTCATTAATATGACAAAAAATGTATTACCGTATTTTTTGGACCATAAGATGCACTTTTTTCCCCCCAAAAGTGGGGAGGGGAATTAGGGTGCACCTTATGGTCCGATTGCTGTCCATCGGGCATCAAGAAAGAGGTCACTTACCGATGTCTTCAGTGTGCCAGCCGAGGAAAGCGTGCAGGGTTCAGTGTGTCCACAGGAACAGGAAGAGGCATGGGCGGTATTGCTGAAATCCCTTCTCACACAGAGCTTGGTCTCCGCCCCCAGCTATCACGCTGATCTGAGCTGAATGCCGATCTTAGCCTGCCGGGTAAGCAGGTGCATGTCAGCTTGCTGCAGAGAGTGAGGCAGGGTGAGTGCAGTAAAATGTGTAGCAATAAGGAAGCTCTAGTTACCATTTGCCCCTCCTTGACTCCAGTGGGGTCACATTGCTATGCAGAAATCATTACTGGGCATATGGAAGAAGACAGTTGTCAGCAGATCTCTTTATGATGTGCCACAGTATAAATACAAGGCACCCCATAAAACTGCAACAGCAGTTATATCATGACTGATTAATTTCAATAGAAGGCAGTTTTATTTGATTTTCTTTGATCCCTCAAAAGTATAAATGCATTCCACCATGTCTAAAGTTTAGCAAGACTTATATTTCTCTCCCTTCCCCACTTTTGAAGTTGTTGCTTCCATCAGCACCTGTCCCTGTCTTCTTGCCTCTCAATACAGATGTGGGAACACACAGCTAATTGGAGACCATCATAAAGGGTGCAGGAGGGAATCAAACCCAAGAACTCAACACAAGGATGGTTGGGAGACCCTCATGAAGGGCTCAGTAGGTGTTCAGACCCAGAACCTTTAGGCTGCCCCTTTAAATCATACTCATGCACACACACACACACACACACACACACATATGAATCATACACATATACAGACACATGTGTATCGCCAAACGGTATAACAACTGACTGTTCTTTCATTACTGTATTTTCCTCTGAAAAACAAAGATTCTCTAATGGTACAAAATGTCTAAGACGAAAAGATTAGCCTATAAAATTCCGTTTAAATTGGAGGTAGTGCAATACGCAAAAGAACATGGAAACAGAGCAGCGGCAAGACATTTTGGGCCACCTCCAACTGAAAAAATGATAAGAGAGTGGAGGAAACAGGAAGATCAGCTGCAAAAACTTGATAAAACTAAGCACACTTTTTGTGGGCATGCTCCACAATGGCCACAATTAGAAATGGACATGAAAGAATGGATCACATGTCACCGGAATAATGGCTTCTCAGTTTCTACAAAAATAATCATCTACGAAGCCAAACACATTGCTGTAGAGAAAGGCCTTAAGGATTTTACTGGCTCACCAGCATGGTGCTACAGATTTATGAGAAGACATGGCCTTGCTATGTGCACCAAAACTAGAATTGCACAAAAAATGCCACAAGAATATGAATCGAAGATTCTGTCTTTTTATAAATTTGTAATTGATGCTAGGAAAATAAATGATTTTCCAATGGACCAGATTGGGAATATGGATGAAGTCTCGCTAACCTTCAATGTGCCATCTAATAAGACGGTTGACCTCAAAGGTGCCAAAACAATAACCGTGAAAACCGCAGGACATGAGAAAACACATTACACTGCTGTATTGTCCTGCTGTGCTGATGGCACCAAATTGCCACCGATGCTAATTTTCAAAAGGAAAACCTTTCCAAAAGATGTTATCCCACATGGAGTTGTTGTGCATGTTCAAGAAAAAGTATGGATGGACGAAAATGGAATGAAAGTATGGATTGAAAAAGTGTGGTCCAAACGTCCTGGAGGGCTTCTGAAAAAATCTGCTTTATTAGTGCTTGACCAGTTCAGAGCACATATTAGCGAAACAACAAAAAACAGATTTAAAGAGGTGAAGACTCATCTAGCTGTAATTCCTGGCGGTCTTACCAGCCAGTTGCAACCTCTTGATGTTTCAATCAACAAACCATTTAAAGTCTTTATGAGAGAAGAGTGGAACAAATGCATGGCTGCTGGGAATCATGATCTGACTCCAACAGGACGAATGAAGAGGCACACTATCACTCAAGTTTGTGAATGGGTTAAAACATCATGGCAGTCAGTGAAGGAGGAAATCGTTGTACGATCATTCAAAAAATGTGGCATTAGCAATGCCAAAGATGGAACTGAAGATAATATCATATATGAAGATAGTGAAGAAAGTGATACAAGTGATTGTCAGCAACTGAGCTTCCTAAATTCTGACACTAGTGATGATGAGTTTTTGGGGTTTCCAGAAAACTAGAAAAGTGCTTGAGCCTCTAAGTCTTTCCTCCTGTTGAGTTAACACTGCTTAATATTACCGTATTTTGTTATATTTTAATAAATATTTTATTATACTAGTACTAATTTGGTTCAGAATATTTTTTTCTTGTTTTACTGCTCTACAAACTGGATGCGTCTTATGGTCAGGTGCATCTTATGGTCCGAAAAATACGGTATATATCTATATATAATACAGATAAAAAACAACTTATTATTTCTTTCTTAGGGGTCTATTTTGCAACACTGGTTTAATTGGAATATGGTCATTAAGTCCATGACCATAATTCGCCCTTAACCTAGCTATCCAGCAAGCTTCCAGCTCTTTAGTTCTATGTCTAATGTTGCCACGTCTCACATTCTCATAAGTAATGCCCAAAACTAAAAACTTAAACTCATGCTTTATGTTTGTGTTAACAATATGTTTAGCTAATGCATTTGTTGGATTCTTTTTATTAATATTATAAAGATGTTCCCTGATTCTCTCCTTTAAACAACGATCCGTTTTTCCCACATAATATTTATTACATAATTTGCATACAGCTAAGTATACCACATGCATCGTATTGCAAGTTGCTTTGACTTTAATATAAAATAGTTGGCCATTATCTGGATGCTTAAAGGTAGTATCAGTTGAAATATAGGCACAATAATTACATTTACTACATGGTTTAGTTCCAAAATCTGAGACAATAGAACTGGTAAACATTTGTTTGTCACATAATCTATTTCTAAGTGACCTCTTATTCTTAAATGTAAATTGTGGTTTCATACCCACTAATGATTTAATATACTCATCTGTCATCAAAATATTCCAAAGTGAGCCAATAACAGTTAAATATTTATTAATGTCTCTGGTATAATGTAGAGACATTCTTAATCTGTTGTCATTATCCCTTTTTCTACGACCATAAGAGTCAGAAAAATAAGGTTTAGCAACAGTGGACCTCAAACCGTCAACCTCACCTGAAATAACTTGTACCATTTCTTCATTATACCCCCTCTCTAATAATTCATTTACTGTTTTAGATTTACATCTTAAATAATCTTCTTCATTCACATTAAGCCTGGAAGCTCTGAAAAACTGATTTCTAGCTACACTCCTAAACATAAACTTCGGGTGCATACTTTGTCTATTCAATAATTGATTAGCATGACAAGGCTTTCTAAACATGTTGCTTTTTAAACCACCATTAATATCTTTGCTTACAGTTACATCTAAAAAATTGATATGTGTAATTGAAAAATTCAGAGTAAAAGACAAGAACGTAGTAGAATTATTAATATAGCTCACAAAATCATTCAACTGTTGTTTACTACCTCTCCATAAAAAAAAAAAAGGTCGTCCACAAACCTTTTATAAAAAATTATATGTGTAGAAAAAGGACCATTGATTATATTTTCTGTTTCCCAAGCACTCATAACTATATTTGCGTAACTATTAGAGCAGGAACTGCCCATGGCAACACCATTCTTTTGCTAATATATTCTCTCATTAAAGACAAAGATGTTATTCTGCAAAATTATACTCAACAGTGTTTGTATCACATATAATTCATCTTCTCTATATGTACTGGACCCTTTCAAAAATTGCATAACAAAGTCGATACCTATGTCATTCGGTATCTTGGTGAACAAAGAAACAACATCTAAAGTTACAAACATATATTCACATGAACTTGAAATATTTTTAGAAAAATCATACAGCTCAGATAAAAATTGTTCATTGTCCCTCAAAATTACATTTGACTTATCTACTAAAGGTCTAATAAGTTTCTCAATGTATATAGACATTGGTTCTGTACACCAATTACTACCTGCGACTATAGGTCTCATAGGTGGTTTGACTTTATTCTTATGAATTTTTGGAAGCCCATTTATTATGGGTATAGTAGGGTTGGAAACACACAAATATTTAACTAGGTCATGGTCAATAACAGTTGTAAGTTCCAACCATTCAACAGTATTATGAACAGTTTTAATCATAGAATCTACACGTGATGAATTAATGATTTCATAAAAACTCTTATCAGATAACATTTCAAACATTGCCATATCATAATCTACTTTATCCATCAAGACTATCTGTCCACCTTTATCTGCTGGTCGAATAATTAAATTAGGATTCCTTTGCATTGATACTAGAGCTTCATATTCCTGTTTTGTTAAATTATAACTTCTATTACCTTTTTTACTTAACTGTTCTTTATTATATACTTCATATGCACTAGATATGCATAGCTGCTCAAATGCATTCACCAACAAATCAAGTTTTGGAACAAACAAACTCGGTCTTTTCAATTCATTCATTCCCTCAGTTTGTACACCATTAAACATACATTTAAGCATAATATTGCGCGTAAACATTTTGATGTCAAACACAATATCAGTTATTTGCATATCTGTAGTAGGTATAAAAGACAACCCTTTACTTAAAGTTTGTGTTTAGGAGTGTAGCTAGAAATCAGTTTTTCAGAGCTTCCAGGCTTAATGTGAATGAAGAAGATTATTTAAGATGTAAATCTAAAACAGTAAATTAATTATTAGAGACGGGGTATAATGAAGAAATGGTACAAGATATTTCAGGTGAGGTTGACGGTTTGAGGTCCACTGTTGCTAAACCTTATTTTTCTGACTCTTATGGTCATAGAAAAAGGGATAATGACAACAGATTAAGAATGTCTCTACATTATACCAGAGACATTAATAAATATTTAACTGTTATTGGCTCACATTGGAATATTTTGATGACAGATGAGTATATTAAATCATTAGTGGGTATGAAACCACAATTTACGTTTAAGAATAAGAGGTCACTTAGAAATAGATTATGTGACAAACAAATGTTTACCAGTTCTATTGTCTCAGATTTTGGAACTAAACCATGTGGTAAATGTAATTATTGTGCCTATATTTCAACTGATACTACCTTTAAGCATCCAGATAATGGCCAACTATTTTATATTAAAGTCAAAGCAACTTGCAATACAATGCATGTGGTATACTTAGCTGTATGCAAATTATGTCATAAATATTATGTGGGAAAAACGGATTGTTGTTTAAAGGAGAGAATCAGGGAACATCTTTATAATATTAATAAAAAGAATCTAACAAATGCATTAGCTAAACATATTGTTAACACAAACATAAAGCATGAGTTTAAGATTTTAGTTTTGGGCATTACTTATGAGAATGTGAGACGTGGTAACATTAGACATAGAACTGAGGAGATGGAAGCTTGCTGGATAGCTAGGTTAAGGGCAAATTATGGTCATGGACTTAATGACCATATTCCAATTAAACCAGTGTTGAAAAATAGACCCCTAAGAAAGAAATAATAAGTTGTTTTTATCTGTATTATATATAGATATATAATAAATGTTTTTGTCATATTAATGAAATTTAAAGTTTTTTATGTTTTTTATTATTAATTTTTTTTAATTATTATGTTTTCTATATGCCATCATTATTTTTATTATTATTATGAGAGATGTGTCTTTAAATTTGTATTATGAAATGATCACATGATTGTATAGGTGTATATATAAAGGTGTACTTTTTCAGTTTATCTCAAACACCTGATGAAGCTATATGTGAAAGCGCTTGTGTGAATAAAGCTGAGCTTAATTGAACTGGATTGACTCTGTGCCTTCGTACCTGGATTTTTACATTATTGCTGCTATTTTGGATTACTATACTATTGCTGCTACTTTTAAACCTGGAGCCATACCTTTGCTGTTTTTTTGCATATTTTGACTTATATTTTTTAGCAAAGGTAATAGTGGTTTGATTGGTGTTATTGTTTTGGTTTATTCTGAAGTGTATTTTTCTTACACCAAACAATCACAAAGCTATGGCCGTAATTAATGAATCTGCTGATTTTATAGAAATTGCTGAAACTACAGAACAATTTAGTTGGACAGAGAAGAATGTGAATACATTCATCTCACGGGTCACTGTTAAAGATAATCTGCTTTTGACTGAGTTTGTACCGACTATCGGTGATGAAGAAGTTTCCTTAGATTTTATAGCACTGAAGAGTGATTTACTAACGTTGGAGAGAGATCTGTGTAAATTAAAAAGGTTACAATACGAAAAATTTCATCTGCAGCTATGTCTGAAAGAGCAGATTGTGCCCCGTGGACTGAGAATTATGAAAATGCCAGCTCAGACTGACTGTGATCCGATTTTTTTATCTGAATGGCAGCAGTTAAATATGTCTACCAGTATGGGCTATTTGTGACTGTTAATTTCTTCAGCGACCAGAAATGAAGTTGAAATACTAGGTATAATTAAAACCAAATATTTATCTCTTTGTTCCAAGTATCGCTCAGTAGTTTTGAGCAAACCATTGACTGACACACTTGACAATGTCTCAGCTTATGCTAGGAAGTTACTAGAGACTAAAATAAAGTAATCCGTGACCGTAAAGATTTTTCAACAGGTAGTATCTTTACATGGCCACGTGATGATATAGACCAGTCATGGAATACGTACTTACAACAGCGTAATACGACTAACCAGAAGCGAGCAGAAGAGCATTTGGAAGCTATGAGTGACAATACAGCAATAAATTATCCATTTTCTGTAAGTACTGATACATTAACTGAAGTTTTGTGAGATATTGTCTTAGACACATCGGGTCTTGCTGATAATGTAGCTACAACAACTAAGAAAGTGTTAGTTACAATGGCTGATGTTCATAAATCAGATGACGCTGCTATTCCAGCTTTAGAGTCCCCGTGTGAATTAAACAATGTTTTAACAGATAATGCAGCTAATAATAATTATCCTTCATGTGGTTTAAACACAAAGGGTCTCACTTTTCTGCTCCCAGTAAGAGAGAGATCTACAAGTCGAGCAAGGATAGGTTTACAAAATGTACAACAGAGAGGAAGAAGTGCGACAAAGCACAAATGAAAAATGGGAGAAGGACATGTAAGCCCTTTAACGATAAAGAGGGCATTTCAAAATGTGAGACATTGATTTATAATTTGTCTACTTACAGTTTCAACACTTATGAAATGAATGTTTTAAGTAAAGTGTTGTCTTTTATACCTACTACAGATATGCAAATAACTGATATTGCGTTTGACATCAAAATGTTTACGTGCAATATTATGCTTAAATGTATGTTTAATGGTGTACAAACTGAGGGAATGAATGAATTCAAAAGACCGAGTCTGTTTGTTCGAAAACTTCATTCGTTGGTGAATGCATTTGAGCAGCTGTGCATATCTAGTGCATATGAAGTATATAATAAAGAACAGTTAAGTAAAAAAGGTAATAGAAGTTATAATTTAACAAAACAGGAACATGAAGCTCTAGTATCAATGCAAAGGAATCCTAATTTAATTATTCGATCAGCAGATAAAGGTGGACAGATAGTCTTGATGGGTAAAGTAGATTATGATATGGCAATGTTTGAAATGTTATCTGATAAGAGTTTTTATGAAATCATTAATTCATCACGTGTAGATTCTATGATTAAAACTGTTCATAATACTGTTGAATGGTTGGAACTTACAACTGTCATTGACCATGACCTAGTAAAATATTTGTGTGTTTCCAACCCTACTATACCCATAATAAATGGGCTTCCGAAAATTCATAAGAATAAAGTCAAACCACCTATGAGACCTATAGTCGCAGGTAGTTATTGGTGTACAGAACCAATGTCTATATACATTGAGAAACGTATTAGACCTTTAGTAGATAAGTCAAATGTAATTTTGAGGGACACTGAACAATTTTTATCTGAGCTATATGATTTTTCTAAAAATATTTCAAGTTTATGTGAATATATGTTTGTAACTTTAGATGTTGTTTCTTTGTTCACCAAGATACCGAATGACATAGGTATCGACTTTGTTATGCAATTTTTGAAAGGGTCCAGTACATATAGAGAAGATTAATTATATGTGATACAAACCCTGTTGAGTATAATTTTGCAGAATAACATCTTTGTCTTTAATGAGAGAATATATTGGCAAAAGAATGGTGTTGCCATGGGCAGTTCCTGCTCTAATAGTTACGCAAATATAGTTATGAGTGTTTGGGAAACAGAAAATATAATCAATGGTCCTTTTTCTACACATATCATTTTTTATAAAAGGTTTGTGGACGACCTCTTTTTGTTATGGAGAGGTAGTAAACAACAGTTGAATGATTTTGTGAGCTATATTAATAATTCTACTACTTTCTTGTCTTTCACTCTGAATTTTTCAATTACACATATCAATTTTTTAGATGTAACTGTAAGTAGAGATATTAATGGTGGTTTAAAAAGCAGCATGTTTAGAAAGCCTTGTCATGCTAATCAATTATTGAATAGACAAAGTATGCACCCGAAGTTTGTGTTTAGGAGTGTAGCTAGAAATCAGTTTTTCAGAGCTTCCAGGCTTAATGTGAATGAAGAAGATTATTTAAGATGTAAATCTAAAACAGTAAATTAATTATTAGAGAGGGGGTATAATGAAGAAATGGTACAAGATATTTCAGGTGAGGTTGATGGTTTGAGGTCCATTGTTGCTAAACCTTATTTTTTCTGACTCTTATGGTCGTAGAAAAAGGGATAATGACAACAGATTAAGAATGTCTCTACATTATACCAGAGACATTAATAAATATTTAACTGTTATTGGCTCACATTGGAATATTTTGATGACAGATGAGTATATTAAATCATTAATGGGTATGAAACCACAATTTACGTTTAAGAATAAGAGGTCACTTAGAAATAGATTATGTGACAAACAAATGTTTACCAGTTCTATTGTCTCAGATTTTGGAACGAAACCATGTAGTAAATGTAATTATTGTGCCTATATTTCAACTGATACTACCTTTAAGCATCCAGATAATGGCCAACTATTTTATATTAAAGTCAAAGCAACTTGCAATACAATGCATGTGGTATACTTAGCTGTATGCAAATTATGTAATAAATATTATGTGGGAAAAATGGATCGTTGTTTAAAGGAGAGAATCAGGGAACATCTTTATAATATTAATAAAAAGAATCTAACAAATGCATTAGCTAAACATATTGTTAACACAAACATAAAGCATGAGTTTAAGTTTTTAGTTTTGGGCATTACTTATGAGAATGTGAGACGTGGTAACATTAGACATAGAACTAAAGAGCTGGAAGCTTGCTGGATAGCTAGGTTAAGGGCGAATTATGGTCATGGACTTAATGACCATATTCCAATTAAACCAGTGTTGCAAAATAGACCCCTAAGAAAGAAATAATAAGTTGTTTTTTATCTCTATTATATATAAATATATAATAAATGTTTTTGTCATATTAATGACATTTAAAGTTTTTTATGTTTTTTATTATTAATTTTTTTTATTATTATGTTTTCTATATGTCATCATTATTTTTATTGTTTTTATGAGAGATGTGTCTTTAAATTTGTATTATGAAATGATCACATGATTGTATAGGTGTATATATAAAGGTGTAGCTTTTCAGTTTATCTTAAACACCTGATGAAGCTATATGTGAAAGCGCTTGTGTGAACAAAGCTGAGCTTAGTTGAACTGGATTGACTCTGTGCCTTCGTACCTGGATTTTTACATTATTGCTGCTATTTTGGATTACTATACTATTGCTGCTACTTTTGAACCTGGAGCCATACCTTTGCTGTTTTTTTGCATATTTTGACTTATATTTTTTGGCAAAGGTAATAGTGGTTTGTTTGGTGTTATTGTTTTGGTATATTTCGTATTTCATTCAAATCTTATTTTACAGCTCCACAATCTACTGTTTTGCCTAATAGCTTTGAACAACCTAAGTTAATTCATGCTGTCAAAGCTATATTTGCTGTGAAGAGCCTGTACACATTTATTTGTACAACAACATATCAGAGTAAACATGACAGTTTGTGGTATGTCTTTATTTTAGTAATATGACACAGTGCTTTACTACTGCATATCTTGTAGATCAATATTAGCATGGCAAACTTTTTATTTATGCAGTACATGCATAACACATTATACCTCCTGTCAGTAAACAATATATCCTTATTTATTGCACTATATACACTGCAAGATAGATCTGTACTCATCAGCTTGTCGGCACAGCCTTGACAGTCTGTCAGCATGGGTTTCCACATTGCTAGCCCTCTCTAGTGCAGCTGCAGGGGGAAAACACAAACATTATGCATACCTGTCTATCACATAACTCAGCCTAGCATTTGGTACAGCTATGGAGGGGATAACTACAAACTACTGGAGCATTCAGTGCCTGAGCATCTTGGATCCACTGGGCCAAGAGCACCCCCTTCCTATGCTTTAGGTCAGCATAATGATGCTGTACCTGCTCACCAGTTTGGGGGATTCCAGTAGTACTGGTGAGATCACATGCTAGACAGTCTGAGTCCTCTGCTTTATACTGTGAGCCCTGGTACTGACCCTGCAGCAGTCTGTCATCATGGTGTTCAACGAGGACTCCAGCCATGACCCTGGACTCAAGGATGCCACAGCGCTGCACCTGAAAGCATGCTCCCTCTCCAACTCCAGACATGGTTCCTGCACAGATAAAACTACAACAGGTTCTGGCTGTTTTCCCGCCTGTATGGTTTAAATAAGGCCATAATTCCACCCTTTGCCGTCGTTGTACCATTTTGAAAATGTTGAGCACAGCTTAGCAGTATGCAAATCTGCTAGGCTGTGTTGAACAGTGCTTAAAGTGGAAAATGCAGGGAAAATGCTGAGCAGTGGTTAGCAGTGTGCAAATCCACTCAGCTGGGCTGACTTCTGCTTAGAATTAATGTCTAAGCAATGCTCAAACTGGCTGACCAGAGCTGAGTACTGCTTAGCATTGCTCAGTTTTATTTAAGAAAAAAATATCAGAATTGTAAATTAATTAATCATTGCTGACATATTATTAAGTGTATATGATTTACTTTACATGATTTCCCCATGTGCTTTCATTACATTACATTGGGGTGTGACTATAATGTATGGGACACTTGTGTATACATGGGTGATTTCACACGTTATATGCACTGACACTTCCATTTTGACCCAGCTGGTTAACAAATATCAATTACTACATAATTTACAATAACAAAATAATTTTAGCAATGCTTTCTCATGTAATAATGAAGGGCCTGTCTTGATACTCAAACTGCAAACTGCTGCATGCACAGCCAGGACTCTAACCACTATGTTATCTCACCATTGAGGATTTTAGCTATACATTCATATTTAGCTCCTATGAGATGTTTAAACAATGCTGAGCAGAGGGCCACAACAAGCAAACCCGCTTAGCTACACTTAAACTTCACTTAGAACGGGGAAAAAAAATTAATACAAGCACTTTCTTTACATGTATTAACACTACTTGTAATTCATATTTGGTAATGCACTACCTCTCATTCTATCAACTCTGTACCTCTGTATGGGCAGGATTGAAGTCACTAAATAATGGCATACATTTGAGTTTCAGACTTCTAATCCTTCTGAACATGTTATGTTACTGCAAATCCTCTTCCTTTATCAGCTTTCTAAGTTAATAAAAACAGGAAAAAGCACCAAACTATAAAAAAGTTAGGCACAGGGGTCCAGTAAACGAGAAGACCAAGCCAAATTGTCTTAACGCTAGTTTATTTGTAAAAAATATTTTGCATTTTCACCACTAAAACAAAGTAGCTTCTTCAGAAAAACCCTTGGTCTTCTCGTTTACTGGACCCCTGTGCCTAGCTTTCTAAGTTTGTAAGGGCAATATTTAAAATCTGTCCCTATTTGTCCCCCCATCATAGGCTTTGTCTAGATTTTTTTGATCTAAGAGGTTGAAAGGTATGCCCCCCATCATTTTAGGCTTTGTCCAGCCTTTTTGCTCTAAGAGGTTGAGAGGTATGCCCCCCCATTGTTTTAGGCTTTGTCCCAGATTTTTTGCAGTAACATGTTGTGAGGTATGTCCCCCCATCATTTAAGGCTTTGTCCTGATTTTATGCTGTAACAGGCTGAGACGTATTGTCAAAGTGCAGTACGGCACTTTCACAATGCAGGTTGTGTGTGACAGTACCTGTCATACACCCCCTGCATTGCTTCACAGTTAGATCCTTGCTTTCAGTGTCCGTGGGCACTGAAAGCAGGTAGAAAGTTCTGCACGGCACTTTGACAATGCAGAGGGTGCATCCCCTACATTGTTTCCTATTTCATTTCCTGCTTTCAGTGTCCATGGACACTGAAAGAAGTTAGAAAGTGCTCTGCAGGGTGTGTGTTGGATCTGCGAGCACTACTAAAACACGCCCCCTGCACTTCTTCCATGTTCATGTCTGCACAGTCATTAACGGTAGCGCGCCTTCTTTAATATGTAAGGTGCGCTGCTGTTATGGCTATGCGGACACGGACACTATTCACTCTGTGTAGAAATGATACTATTCTTATATGGAGTTTATTGAATCCCTGGGATGGTCTTGTATTCCAGCGTGGCCTATTGTGATAAAATGTAAAAACCCAGCCACTGTTTGTAAGCACACATATACAGTAAATCACTGTTCAATGCATATCTCAAGGATTAGCATATGTTTGCAAGATTAATGCTTGTGAGAATCTTTAGAATATTGAAACGTTCAATGTACCGTGAAGTTTGTATAATTAGTATTAGACAAATAGTTAATCAGCTGAAAATTCTCCCAATATTTGTTTTTCAAGTCAAGTCAAAGTCAAGTCAAGGAAAACTTTATTGTCATTCAGAACTACATAGCAGTGTAGCTGAATGAAATTGCAATGCTTCATTCTCAATGCAGGAAACAGTTGCACATATAGATAGAGAAAAAATAATAAAATATCACAGTAGAAATTTAGTAAGTAGCAATTTATAAGTAAAGTAGGACAGCAGTGACCCACACCCATCCCAGAACAGGAGACAAGGAAGACAAGGAACGACATGACGGTAATATTGTCAGAGTAAAATTGAAACAATAGAAGCATATCTATGATTAGACTGAATGATTACATAGTTTATATATTGCACTTTACAGTCCCTCAGTGTGTAAGGGAACCACCTTAGTATTGCACTTAGTTATTGCGCATCCATAAATAAGCCCCTTGATAGGCCAGTTATGTAACAGACGTTATGGTTCGTTTTTCCAAGAGTTCAAATATTCATTAATCATATTCATTAATCAAAATTGAATGCTGCAAGAAACATCTGCTTTTCACGCATAAGCCAGAATATATTAACATGTTTTATAAGTGATTGTCAAATACTCTTTTTGCTATCTCACTCTTTTTTTTAACCAGAAGCATCTTTTTTTTATTTTTACTAAAAGGAAGCTGAAAAAGATTTAAAACAGGGGAACATTTTGACTTCTTTGGGAGCCTCCTTACCCAAGCTTATATTAGGTTCATAAATGAGCACTAGGATAGATGTCCTTGCAGGTCATTTTAAGCCGAGCCAATTTCCATTCAAAAGTGAGAATCAAATCTTGTATCTTTGTTTGTGAGATAAACACCTTAACCATTATGCCAGTCCTCGATCCTAAAGGAAATCACACCAGTTATACCACATAGATGTTCTGAAGCCTTAAAGTTTCTATAGGCTCATAGATCATTACAAGGCTAGTGACCTCAGGTGGCCTTTATAAGTCTAGCCATGCTTTCCGAGGTAAGAATTAAACCCTGTGCCATGTATCTGTACCATTATCCCAACCCTGTCCACATTAGAAGACAAAGTCACTGATTGGTATGATTTTACTGATTTTACTGACCAGGTCAGACTATACATGATTACACCCTTTAAATTCATTTATTCATTCATTCATTAATAATTTGATTATTTGTGTAATCCATTTCAGAGTCTTGGAGAAGCCATAACCTATCCAGACACTTAGTGGTCATAACTCAGAGGAAGCAATCCTGAATGAGGCACCAGCCCACTGCTGCATGCACGCACTCACTCTCACATGACATGTTCATCTATTGGGTGCCTTGGAGGACCACTTATTCACCTATTGCCCGTGTCTAGATGCATGTGGAAATCAGAGCATCTTTGCAAAAGCCCACATGGATGCAGGAAGGAACTGCACACTCCACTAAAAGGCCAACTTCCTGCCAGAAACCAAATTGAAGAATTAATTGTTGTGAGGCAGCAGTTCTAACCTGTCTTGTGTCATTAATATTCATAGTAATAATATAGTCAACAAAAGAACACATAGCCATAATGCTCCTTTCTGTGCTTCTAGTCTCAGCACAGAATTAGATTATTTCCATTTTCTGTTTTACAGACCTGAACAGTCCAGTGAAACAACAACAAAAACATCATGATAAGAAAAGGCAAGCTGAACTGACTAACCAGACATTCTTTTTCTGCTAGCTGTCTAACTCTTGCTGTTACAAAACAAGGCTTAACACAAAAATTAAATGAAAATACTTGACAATAATATCTGAGTAAGGATGTTGAATGAATAACTATTCAATATTTTATCTATTTCTTTTTTTCTGTACCTTGGGCTTGAACTGACAACAATATGAAATCAAGAAGCCATAGGCAAACATACCGTTTGCTTATTTATTCTTTCTTCTGAGCTTCACAAGCCATACTTCTGTGGCTAAACAATCTTACAACCCTCTTCTTCCCTAGCAACATACTTTCCTGTTGCTGCTATTGCATGTGTCATTAGTAAAACTGGAGGCTTTTGTAGCAGCTGAAAGACTGACAAATGATTGACTGGTCTAGGAGCCCCCCCCCCCATGGAGAGGTATAGTCGCTATTGTCACTGTGTGTTGCCAGGCACTCTATGCTCAGGATCATGAAATCCAAAATGTAATTCTGCCTGCCTACCAGAAAAATAGATTCCTCCCAAATGTGTTCACATGGTTTCCATAGATATTCTGACAATCATAATTCCAGTCCTCAAAATAGCAGAATTACAGTGCTAATGGGGAGACGAGAAATACATATTAAACAGAAAATAGAAACAAGTCACATTAAGGTCTATATGCAACTGAAGGCCTGTCAGCACCTGCGTTAATATGGCCCTGATCATAAGTCATGTTAACTATCTAATAGCATGTTCTATTGTATTCATTAAGTAAAAGTGTGTTCTTAACAATACATACAGCTAAATAGTAAACATATGGTTGCTAAACAAGGAGAATATATCTATTGTGATTCCACCTAAATATAGGATTTGCTCAAGGCAATGAAGAGTTAATGTTGACATGCTAGGAAGGCTGAACACATTTTCTGCAAATGTTTTAATAAGTCAGTCTTCATCCCACTCTTTTTCCAATAACCCTTCACTAATGCAGGGGTACAGTGTACTGAGTTCCAGGTTCTCGCTCTTACCTAGATCTTGACATCAGGAGTGGCTGTGGTCCTATTTGGAAAAAAAACTCCAGTCTAAATTTAATGTCTCTGTTCCTTACTTGCTTCTGATCTCGTGTCTCAGATTGTGAATTGGATTAAGTACTAGGATTTCTTTTGGCCTTTGCTGCTCAAGGAGGGGATACTGATGCCTATTATTTGATTCCATGCCCCTTGATGATCCCTCATCAAGCAGGAAAGATTCTGCATAAGCTAGAACGACCTTTCTTTGCTGGAACTCAAGATGTTGAGTACCTGTTTTCATGTGAAGAGCTGCTTGAAATTCCAGGGTTTCCTGAAATCCAGTTGCTTTAACTATTGAAGACATGGGAAGAAGCATACCTCTCAACTACACTGAATTCCTCTGCATTTCCCATTTTGGGGCTCAAAATAATAGAGTGCCACTAATTCACAATTGGTCCCTTTAAATTCCAATTTCAGCATGCAGACAAGGCTTCAACAGTAAATAAAAACAACAACAAAAAACACTCTGTGGTGGCGGTATCATCTCCTTTAAGGAGAAGCATGTGTGCTTCATATGCTCGCACTTACAGCAGAATTTAAACTTTCTCTGCCATGCTACTGTGAGTGAATTTATTTCTGAGGTGGTTTTCCTCAGTTTGGACATGGAAGGTTGAGAGCCATGCCCTGGTGAGGTGCACTTCCACACACGGAAGATACCTTCTGTGGTGATGTAGTTAGGTATCGTTAACAATGTCGAACTTGCACACATTTAATCAACCTTGCAGACTGGACTCTGTTGCAAAATGTTCACTTAAAAAAAATAAATAATTTGTGCTGCTCATACCAATTTGTAAACAGTATGCTAGGACAGAAAGTAAGGGCAATCTTAGTTGTAAATGAAATTAAAAGAGTCTAAGGCAATGGAGCACATGTGTGATTCTAAAGTGCACAACCATAGGGCTTTTTACGTACTTCTGTATTTGTAATTTGTTACGAGCCATCTTTTGCATTAATTTAACCATGATTCTTCACAGACTATGGGCAGGATTCACGAAGCCTCCGCGTAAGAGTTACAAGGCAGTTAAACGGTGTGACGTCAGCATGTCATGCATATGCATGAGGGCATGCTGAATCACACCTAAGGCTTACACGGTCCGTGGAAGACAGTAGGGGGCATGTCCGTAGGCTGAGCCCTGCAAACGGACATGCCCCCAGAAGAGTAAAAGTCCCGAAAGTAAACCCCCATGACAGAGTACATGGAAATGTGAATAAACACAACACAACACATGCCCCCACAGACTATGAACATAAAATATATAAATGAACATGTTATATATATTTTTTTAAATTGTAAAGATGTTTGCCCGTGAGTGAGCTCGTTTGCGCGGGCATGCCCGTAGCTTAGCCACAGTTAGCAGTCAGTGGAAAAGCATATAAGAACTACATATGCAAAGTAAGCCAAAAAGCAATAGCGTAGCAGTAGAGATGTCGGCTGAAGAGCAGGCAGTCATGGTTCAAGCCCCCACAACATAAAGTTTTATATTTAGTGAAATAAGCACAAAACAGGTCCCTGACATATATGTACACATATAAAATTATATTTTATGTAAAATGTAATGAAATAGGCTATTTATTTTGAAGAAATGTGAGATAACAAAATAATAAAAATGCCAGATGTGCCTATAGCTGAGCTACAGTTTAACAAGGTGAGTGCATCTGCCCGTAGGTGAGCAGTGGTTTAACAGGTGTAAAATCAGTGCCTGAAGGTGAACAGTGGTTTAACAGGTGCAAAATGAGTGCCCGTAGGTGAGCAGTGGTTCAACACGCTGAAACTGTGTGCCCATGGCTGAGTTGAGTGTAATATGCATGCTGACAGCCAAATGAGGTGTAAACCAGCATGACCCATTTGCGCAGAGCTGCGCACCGTGCCAACAAGCTAACCGACGGGCAACGTTGAGCAAGCTGTAACAAAACTGCCTTTACACAGACACACCCCCTAGCCTGTCTAGACAGTCATAAAATATAAAAAGCAGTGGCCAGGTTCAAATCCAGGATTCCATGCACCATAGTCAAGGTACTGAACTACTAAGCCATGACAGCTGCACTTAGAAATGCAGTAATAGCAAATATATAGGAATGAATAGAAAGAGGAGCATGACAAAGCAGGTTTTGTGAAGCTGATACAATTCCAAAATGTCCAATCACAGATAAGTGCGGGAAAAACGGCATATATAAGCCCCATAGGCGGGAATACACAGTATAACTGATTGTAGAACTAACTTGCAGCCAGAATGTCAGGAGTAGGTGAGGGTAGTTGCTTCCGAGCGCAGAGGTGGGGCATTGAAGAGTCCAGATATATGGTCTGGCTCCTTGTCCACAATCATGAGGCCAACTCATGCAGGGCCAGGTCCTGTGGGGAGCATATAGGGCTGAGGCGTGGGACCGGATGGCTCATGATCTCACCAGTGCCACAGGGATTCCAAGGACTGGTGAGCAGGTCCGTCACCACCATGCGGACCTGAAGAGACGTAAGCAGGACCAACTGAACCTTTGGATCCAGGAGGCCCGGCAAAAGGCCAATGCCCCACTACTGAGTAAGTCACATCTAATTATGTATGTAAGAAATTAACCTAGCTGATATTATGGAGATGTGTATTCCAATATTACCTTATTTATATTACAGCTGCAGGTGTCCTTTCTGTGAACCCCAGAGCCTATGGCGATAGGCTGGTGTGGTTGAGCCACCAGGCAGGTCAGTAATCCTCTCCCTGTAACTGTAAATAAATATAAAAGTATGACAGTTAGCAAAAGAGTGCAGTGTAGTCACTAAGTAATAAAATGTGCAAGTAACAGTGTAAGAGGGTTTGCAAGTATTGCTTGATTACAAAAGTGTGTTGCAGTCTGTAATCCAAACAGAAAAATGAAAATGCCTGAAATAAAGTCTGAAATAAAGATGCCCCACCTGTAATATAATTGTACACAACCTGCAGCAGGCTGAAAAGTACAGCTGCAGAAGATGAGCAAATCACATGTGTGAAATATATCCCTGTTGAAATACTGAAACATGACAGAAGTGAGAATGTTGGAAAGTATTGTAATAACTACAGGTAAAACATGTCAATAAAGCCTAGAAGTAAGTGCCATCCTGAATTGTAAAATTAAAACAAGTGAGAGAGTGTGAGAAAGAGTTATGAATCCACCAATAAAGTAGTAATAACTCCTGAATAAAGTATACTGCAGTTAGTACAGAATGAAATGAATGTGACAAGCAGAACCAAACTGCGAAATGTGTTCAAAATGTTCCTGCAGCTGGAATGTGTATCCCAAAATCTGGATATGTTGCTCTCAGTCTGCAATATGCAGATAGTATGATTGTCTGAAATACCAAACATCCACAGTTGTCTATAGCTATATAAAGCAAATGTAGCAGGATGATGTAGCTGAACACAGCCAGATATGAATGTGTATGAATCAAAATGGAAATGTATATTGATGTAGCAGTAACATTCCTATCACCAACTTGAAGTAGTTATCACATAGGAAACTGTAGGTAGAACAGTAGTGTGTATATATCTGCAGCTATTAGAAATGTACAGCATATGTATTGTTATTTGAAGGTGTTAATTATATATTCTTCACCCCACCCTATAACCACATATAATCCATTTCACGTGAAATTGGTATGTGCAATCACAATGAACACCCCTGGACATTTGTCCTGTTGGATCATACATATTTGCATGTATGTTGATGCATCTGCCATGTTCATACATCCAAACCTGATGTCCTCTTGCCATCAATCAACCCTGCATGTTGTTAGACTGTGTATTACTGTTCAAAGTATGCATGTGTTATGCTCGCTGTTCAATGGTGTGAATATCTGGGTGTTTGGTTAATGGGAATACTAATGCATGCTGTTACAACTAATTGCGAATTGTATTGTATGTTACTAACACAAACTGTCATGACATAATGCAAAACATAGGACGACAGGGAAGGCGGGTTCCAGCAGACCCACCTCTCCCACCTCAGCGGGCGAGTGCACCTGGCAGTTGTGCCCAGTCTGGACCCTCCTCCAGTGGCCCTGTGCCACCTGTGGGTGGAAGAGCTGCAGGGGATGGGGCTTGTCCCCCCTCTGCAAGTGTGGCCGGAGGAGAACCACCACTCACCCTCCATAGTGTCTGGACTGTGGTGCATAGGGAGATCCAGGAATCTGTTCTTGGGCCCCTATGCCAGCTTGAGGCACAGGTGGCACAACTAATGGGCATGCCTGTTGCCCGGCCTACACAGCCCCCAGCACAGCCGCATCCTGGGCAGTGAAGGTACAGTGGCAAACTGCCCATGGGTGGGGATATCAGTTCCACTGTTGCCATATTTGGGCTCATGGGCTCTGGATATCCAAACATCCATCCCCGTCAATTGTGTAACCCCCCCCCACATGTGTCATACACCGCCCCTGTATGCGTCTTGTTTGTCTTGTCTGTTAACCTACCCAACCTACCTCCCCAGCTATACCGACTTCCTTTACCTGACATACCACTCTCACCTGAAAAAATAAATAAATAAATAAATAAAAGGGCACTCTGTACCCACAAAAAAATTACGCCCCATACATAGCTGCCCATTTCGTACACATGTCTGCTGGACATGGAAACTGTCAATTACAATTGGCTGTACAACAAGTATTATTGTTGTCCTGACACCTCTCTCAGGGGTGGTAGGTTTCAAATGTCACACCGAATTACAAACATATGCACAGCTGTTGCTGATGAAGAAATGGGCAGCTATGGGCCTTACCTACATCCCTCCTGCAAAACCCAAGCTTTTTTCCCTACTGTCTTACCCTCTTTGTGACCCCTTTTTCACCACTTTCCTGTCTCCCCATTTTCATTTCTTTCAAACAAATTAGCGCGGGTGTGCGCTTGTGTGCGTGGAGCTAAAAACCAGTGCGCATGCGGGAGCTCCACGCAAACCAGCGCTAACCCGGTTGCAACTGCTTAAAAGTGCCTTAGTCACTCTGAATGACAGGTCCTGTAGTCAGTTCAAAAGCAAAATAAAATTGCACTGTCAGTCCTGAACCCAGGAAACAGTGGTCTGCATGACTTACCACTAAGCCATGACTGTTATATAAGAACATTGTGCTACAATAAATATATCATGTAATAGTAGGAATGAATGTAAAGGGAATATAGGATGTGTAGTACACAAAGCATGTCATGTATATTTACTGTCAAATCTAGTGGATATCTATAATAGTAGTGTGTGAACAGAAACAGCCATGCTAGTTGGTAGCTAGTAGGTAATAATGTCAGCTATTATACATATATGTATACAATAGTAATGCCCAAATGGATGAATGCAGGGTTTCAAACACGATCGTCCAAATTCAATAAAAATGCAGCCAAATTAAATCCACAGTATTTAATAGCAAAAGGATAAAAACAAGCGTTAAGCGCGGTTGCCCGCTTCATCAGACGTTACAACTAAAGACCAGAACAAATCAACATAAATAGTGGTGAATATCATTCAAAAAACGTCACTTCCAGTGATCAATTAATTACATCATTTCCTTCATACTTTTAAACCACAAAATCGTCGTAATCAGCATGGAAAACAAAACATCATGACATTAAGTATGAAGGAAATGATGTAATTAATTGATCACTGGAAGTGACGTTTTTTGAATGATATTCACCACTATTTATGTTGATTTGTTCTGGTCTTTAGTTGTAACGTCTGATGAAGCGGGCAACCGCGATAGCGCTAACGTTTCTGTTTTTATCCTTTTGCTATTAAATACTGTGGATTTAATTTGGCTGCATTTTTATTGAATTTGGACGATCGTGTTTGAAACCCTGCATTCATCCATTTGGGCATTACTATTGTATACATTTTCTGTTTTTGGTTTGGGTGACGTTCTACTATTATACATATATAAATATATATATATATATATATATATATATATATATATATATATATATAGTTGTAGGTGTCAATATATATACACACCTAGTACAGGAAACAGGAGAGATGAATGGAGAAATGTTAATCTACAACACAGCCTGAATTATGAGAGGGATACTAACCTTTACACTCACAGAACAGTGTCCACAGCATACCAGCATGGTCCCCGCCCTTACAATCTGAAAGGGCAACGCGTATCTCACATACCCTTTTATAGCACTGTCCTGAAATCACAGTGAGAACTGCAATCAGTACACAACTGGCTGCATGCAATTAGCAAATGCTGGCTAACAATTGGTGCAGAGGCCATCACATGGACATATGCAGATACCTACAAAAGCATCCTGTACTCCCAGTCCACGCATGCAATACTTTCATTGTACCATCTGGAGGCAGAGAGAGAGAGATAGAGAGAGAGAGAGAAAAAAAAAGAAAGAAAAACGAAAATAAAAACACAAACAAAAACTACACTGAAGACAAACTAAGTTGAAGCTGTCAGTGTCAGTATCAAGCTGGGCTAGCAGCAGCAGGAACCTATACTAATGGTAACACAACCAGCTGTGACATACACAGGTAATGTAAAGTAACAATTTAATAGTCTACATACTGTGAACCCTCCATATGTGTTATTGGTCTGTATCTATATGTATGTCTATGTGATAAGTTGTGTGTCTATGTTGTTTTACCCAAAGGGGATGACTATACATTTCATGCCATTCAGTGTTAGGCCATGATTCTGGCACCAGTTGTCCGTTTCAGTGAGGCCTGTCTGTAGGATGTATGTGTCAGCTGGTGTATCGACTATGGTGCTTAGTTTGCAGTCATCTGGGAAATTTGTCATCCACAACCCGCCCATGTTTGCTTTAACATCTGAGAAGTAAATGCCAAACAAGAGGGGTCCTAGGACAGAGCCCTGTGGGATACCACTTGTGACTGGCTTTGAGTCTGACATGGCTCCCGCAATTTTGACTTTATGGATTCTGTTGTTCAACCAGTTTGCAACCCATCATGTGACATATGTATTAACATTTAAGCTGATGAGCTTGTCTATGATGCCTGAGTGGAGTATTGTGTTGAAGGCCTTAGGCAAGTCCAGGTAGGCTGTATGGACTGCTTTGCCCTCGTCAATGGCTGTAGTGACTGTTTTGAAAAAGTCAACCAGGTTCAAAAGGCAGGATCAGCCCTTCACAAAGGCAAACTGGGTGGGATCAAGTGCCTGTAGGTCCCCAATATCGCTGTATATGAGTTCCATAATGAATCTTTCCATAGCTTTGCAGACCAGGCTGGTTAAGCTTATGGGGCGGTAGTTCACAGGGTCAGTAGAGGTGCCTCCTTTGTGGAGTGGGACCACTGTTGCTGTATGCCAGTGTTCAGGTACATATCCCATAGTAAGGCTAAGGTTAAATATCAGTTTTATATACGGTTGTAGCTCCTCTTGGAGTTCACGTAGCACACATCCAGGGATACCATCAGGTCACATTGATGCTGTGTGTTCTGCTATGCTGAGGGCGGCCCTCACCGGACATCTGAGATGACAGGGAGGTTACATTCAGCTGTGATAAGTATTTCTTCTTTTGGGGGAGAGGGAGGGGGATATTTGCAATGAACCTGTCTGTATGAATATTGCCAATATCTGTGGGTTCAGTGAATTTTATGTAGTTGTGTACTAACTCTGAGCATATCAGAGGCTTTTGGTCCATGTGTCTAACAAAACTGAAGAAGGCCTTGTGGTTATCTATAGTGTCCTTGGCCATTTCTCTCTCAGAGTTGGCCTTGGATGTTGTTATGAGAGAACTTAGCTTATTACTAGTGCCGACCACAGATGCCTTCCCTTTATGTGAGTCTGCTCTGTCCTGCAGTAGCCTCCTTCTATCGTTATACAATTTGTCTTTGGCTGGGGTCCACCAGACAGGATGCTTAACCTTTGTGCATAGGGTCTGGGTTAGAATTGTGTGTGCATGTTCCATGCATTCTTCGGGATGTCCGTGGGAAGCATTTGCATAGGGGTCAGCATTGTGAGTTGTGGCTTCCACTCGCCCAGTGGGCTGCATGGATACCATCTCAGTCCTAACAAATGAAAATCTGTCTATTCACATATATATCAAAGTAGTCTACTGTGCTGGTGGTGGTGGTGGGATATGTATATCCAGACCAATTATTTTGTGTCCAGATCACACTAGTGGATGACGTTCCACATACAGTACCTTGTTATGAACCCCCAGAGTGAGGTGGTGCATTGGACCTGTCTCAGTGTGCTGACTGATGGGGCTTGGTACCATGTTGTATGGAATGTGGCAGGTATTGTTGCACAGGTGTTGGCTGAGCACTGATATCTGGCCATGTACATGTGTATCCACCAAGAGACACACGTGCTACATATGGGAGTAGTAGTATATAACTACAGTTGAGTATCATGTATAGTATGTGTGCCATATTTTGCTGACATAGTTTGCTGATATCCTGTTTGTGTTCTCTTTCAGGGACATGGCGCATCAGCGAATTCCTGCCTACTCTGCTGCAGAAGATGAAAAGATACACCAGAGCCTGGTGCGGGATTATGACATACTGTTTTCCCGCACCAGCCAGAATCAGCAGGAGAGGGCTACACTGTGGCAAGACCTTGTCCATAGGGTAAATGACATTGGCACGCATAATAGGATATATGAGCAGGTATGACATCACTGCAGTGATTTAATCAGAAATGTCCGTCAGCGTGCGTCGGATATCCACAGGCAACAGGTCACCACAGGAGGTGGGGTGGCCACATATCCCCCCCTCACCAGAGTGGAGGGGCTACTCCTAAGTGTTGTGGCTCCAGCCCAGGAACATCAACAGCAACACACCTGCATTATGATGGAGGCTGGAGCCACACAGCAACACGACATGGAGCGTGCAGGTAATATGCCATATGTACACTTTACTGTTCTGTACACTGTTAGTTTATGCATGTGTAAGGTGTGTCCTTGGTATGTAGCTGTCAACATAGTATGTAATTGTGCAAGTGTGATATTGCCAATATCAGCAGCTGACATGTGAAAGGCAACTGTTGTACTACTGAACTGTATCATACGCAGTATCAATGGCACAGTTGTGCCCACTGACATTAATCCCCTCATTTCTGCAGGTCCCTCCGGTGTTACAGCAAGGCAGCCCATCCATGCTGGTGAGTGTGTTTTAACAATACCTATAATAGTCCTGATAGTGCTAGTAATAATAGTGTAACTCAGTAGTGCTCTGTGTGTATACTGCAGGGTGTGCATGTGTGCATGTGTGCGTGTGTCCACATGTGCATGTGTGCACGTGTGCATGTGTGCATGTGTGCCTGTGTCCATGTGTGCATGTGTGCATGTGTCCACGTGTGCATGTGTGCATGTGTGTACGTGTGCACATGTGCATGTGTGCCTGTGTCCACGTGTGCCTGTGTCCACGTGTGCATGTGTGCATGTGTGCATGTGTCCACGTGTGCATGTGTGCATGTGTGCATGACTGGTAACATTGTGTAGACATTGTAAACTGTGTTTCCTGTCTTCCTCCCACAGGTTCTGGTGCTGCTCTGGTGTCCTGCAGCAGGGGGACCTGAATCTGGTGCCACAGGTACTGATAATGATGATATCTGTGTAATGGCACAGGAAGGTGTGTCAGGGTCCGTCATTGGTCAGCCAAATGAAAGTACACAGCTGTCAACCTCATCATTGCGCACAGTCATCCTGCCAGTACATCCTATGTCACCAATGTCTCTAGGTGATGGACAGGATACAGTGGGCATTGACCAGGGTAATGTGGTATCTGTGGCACATGCTTCCCCACACAGCAGCCATGGGCAGGGTCCTGAGATGGTACCACACAGACAGTTGCCCATGGGTTCTCGTGGGAGCATCCGTGGGTGTACTGCCTCTGGCAGACGTGCCCAAAGAGGTCTGTCAACCTCAGCTATGATTCGGGCTGTCATGCAGGCACAGTCACATATGGAAAGGTACACCAGACAGGGTCTGAGGGAGCTGAGAGCATGTCGCACAGCCATGACTGACAGTATGCGTGACATCACAGATGCTATCCGTAATTTCACCGATGTCATAGACAGACATTGTGGGGACATATTACAGCAGTTCCACAACTACATGTCCATGAGCCAGGGCAATGGTGGACAGTTGCGGCGTCGACGTGGCCCTATGCCAGCAACAGTAGCAGCTGGCAGTCGGCAAGGATGACAACAGGCCTGCGGACACAGCCATAGTGCCAGCAGCAGCCCCGGCAATGCTGGGTCCGTGCTGTCATCAGACCGCCCCAGGAGACCATGTGCACGTGGCTCTGGACAGTCCCAACAGGGACCTGTGTCCAGTCAATGAACACCCGCTTCTGATGACAGTACCCAGTCTGGCTTAGTACCGGATATGGTCCATAGCACCCCTGCCAGGCACAGGTACCATGTCCGTGGCCACAGACACTGATCTGTATGACCTGCCAGGTGCAGTCTGTGGCTGTCCACAAACTCCAGTATATGGCAGCAATGAGGTGGAACTGTGTGCATGCATACACACATGTGAAATGTTAACACCTAGCACTACCACATACATGCACACACTGCACCAACAGTGCCCCACCCTGTACTGCTGTCCCTCACCAACACACATACACATACATGTCAATTGGTGGTATCAGTGGCAGACTCAGGCATACCTAGTTCACACCCTGTGCATACGATGAAACTGTGCCACCTCCTGCAATCTCCAACATCAGTGCAGGAACAGGTTAACATGTTGCTGATGCACAGGGTGACTACATAGAAGTGTATTACTAGTATCATGTTGGTAACAGTACAGTGTGCTGATATGATTGTGTGTATATCCCAGCATGCCTGATGCAGTAACTGTATGACTGTCCTGAATTGTTATCTACACCCATAGTAAGTACCATAGTGTAACAGATGAACATTATTGCATACCGGTGGTAAGGATGTCAACAGATAGCCACATACATAGGTAGCACAGGGGAGAAGGTAATGCAAGTAGTGATATGCAATGATGGACATGTACACTAATGGTGGCATGTTGCCCACAACGACTATGCAATGTGGATGTTTGCGCATGTTGATATGTGTGCAGTACCAATTTAATTTAAATTAAATTAAATATTAAATAATATCAGTTTTACCATGGACATCTGAGCTGTGCATTCCTGGGTACATGTTTATAGTGCCTGCATATTTGCACTGTTACCTACTGGAAGTGGTACCCTTCTTTGTTGTACAATGGACTACTTCCAGCCCTGCTTACTGTAGCTTTGTTTGCATGCATGTTTGCTTGAGGTTCCCTGGAACACTGATTCCACCTGCAATGCAGATTTACAGAGCTTCTGTGGATTCCTAGTGACATCTGCATAGCGTACTATACGTATGTCAATGTCTCACTTGACAGAACATCACTGTCTGTCCTGTTCACATGTACGTTGCCTGTGACACATTGCATATGACTTACCTGGCATTTGCCCACGTGTGCAGTCATAAATGCCAGCTCTATGAAATCAGAAGCAGTACACCCACACATACTCACCTTCAGTATGTTGTTCCCCATTGGCCCTATGTGTTGGTAATCACCATGGCAATCACACTACTATGGTAGCATGTGCAAAGGTAACCTGTGAATCACCTCTATGGTCCAGTTGTGGTATATGTGAGTCATGTGGCAATGCCACAGCTGCCACATGTATGCAGTCAACCCTCTCCCCTGACCAGGAACGTACAACACATGTGTGAGATGCAACCACATAGCCAATCTGGGGACTGAGTACTCTGAACCCAGTACTGCCATACCCTGTCAGGTGGCATGACATACTACAGTGACTACAATACCAGTCTGACATAGACCTGCACTGACAGCAATCCAAACACATGAACACACTGGGTCATACTTGGAGCCTCAGAATAGCATCCTGCCTGAGCATCACACACCTCTGCAGCTGGCACACAGGCATACATTAAGTTGGAACAGAACACATGCCACACATGGCACACACATCCCGTGTGCCAAACACTCACAGCCTGTAGGGCTACATAACACACCTGCTACATATGTGTCAGGTACCTCTCTTGGCCGGTGCAGTGGGGTCCCACTCAACAGGCTGTACATGGTGAAGGTCACAGTGATATGCCCGTGGGGCACTATGGTCCACCACATAACACATGCATACAGGTCAGTCAGAGGCATGGACACATATGACTCAGTCATTGTCCATGCCACTATGGATGACCTGAGATGTACCTCCCTGGACTACACGATAGGGAACATAGAAGAGCTCTCTCAGCATGTGGCACAGGCTGGTATGAGCCTGACCTTGGTTGCCATCATACCCTCACCAGGTATGCTACCACAATATGTAGGAAGGGTGTTCTATGTCTACATTCTGCTCAATCTCCAATGTCATTCATAGGGTATCCAATGGCTGTCAGCGTGCTTACATGCTGTGGAAGCCACAATGATTAGCGAGGGCCAGCTTGCACGTGTCACCCATGGGCCATTGTATATTGGTGAAGCCTCTTGATACACACATAGTGCCTTTTGCTGCAGGGCACAGATTACATAGCCACCTCCACGGGTATCACACGGGATAGGACATAAACAGTAATGCTACACAACACGAGCAGTGTACACCGCAAGATGCATGCACTGGACACTGTCCTCAGCACGGTAAACTGCAATATCTGTGCAGTAACAGATTCCTGATTCACGGCTCACAGGTGCAACCCATCACTGCCAGGTTATACCTCATACCATGCCTGTCGTCCCCTACACATGTACCACACATGAACAGGGGGAGGTATCTCAAGGCACCACAGATACACACACCTCTAGGTTGTTGGCACAGCACAAAGCATTAGAGCCTATCCATGTGCGGCTAACAGTGTGTTGCACTGCCTTTTGGTTCATAGCCTGGCACACACAACCCTCCCATACACAGGAAACTCACCTGTCCTCCCTAACAACACTGGGAATATGACGGTCTCTAGATATGTCTTTATATGGCTGGACTGCATCCAGCCAAACATTGTGTGTGAGCATTACTGTAGCTACAACACACTAGTTGAAAGGTTCCCAGCATGTAGTCGCTGAATTGCAGTGGAACAACATGTTACCACTCCCACAACAGGTGTGAACATGCAGCACCTGTTCATCGACTACATGTAGTCTATATGGCCCAGACCAGATGCGTATCCCCCGCTGTTAGGATGATACCATATACAACTCATACTGTATATACACATACCGCATGCAGCCCCTGCACAGTAAGACACAGTCATAATGTTATGCAGTGCAAATACCATTTATTCACTTGAGGCACGTGTCAGACATGGGAACTATTGAAGGTCACAGGTATATATGTGTATGTGTCACACACATACATCATGTGTGCATTGCCATTGCTGGTTTAAGCAATGTCATGCATTTTTATGAACAACAACCCACACATGGGCATTTTGTGTGACAGAAACACACGTGGCAGTTGTGGGTTTCCAAAACATACCTATCTGTGCTCTGACAGTAGTAATAGACCCAGTAGCGGAGCGCACTATTTGCATTACTGGGCGATTAGCCCTGTTTGGCTGTACTGATAGTGTGGTGACATCACCTGTGTTTACTGGAGGAATATGCAGCATCTGGTGTATTGTAGTAGCTGCCAAAAGGAACTATTTTCTCACACTTGCAATTACACACACCCTTGCCATTTGCAGGATTTAAACCCCTACCTAATTATGTTATGACACTTGAAAAGGATGCATTAGCGGAGCGCACTATTCGAATTACTGGGAGGTTCCTCTTCTCCGGCTTTACTTATAGGGTGCTGACATCATCAGTGTTTGGAAAGGGTAATGTGCATCATGTAGTGTGTTCTCCTGATTGCCAAAAAAGCACATATCTTTCATACAGAAGTGCACACACACACAAACTCCTCTCATCCAAACACACACATTTGCCATTTGCAGGATCCAAATCTCTATCTAACTATGTTATGACACTTAAGAGAGACGCATTAGCAGAGAACGCTATTAGAACTACTGGGAAGGTTCCCTTCTCCAGCTGTACTTATAGGGTGCTGACATCATCAGTGTTTGGAAAGGGTAATGTGCATCATGTAGTGTGTTCTCCTGATTGCCAAAAAGCACATATCTTTCATACAGTATTGCCAAAAAGCACACACCTTTTATACAGAATTGCACACACCCAAACACACACTTGCAGGATTCATACCCCTACCTAACTATGTTTTGATACTTCAGAGAGATGCATTAGTAGAGCGCGCTACTCGAATTACTTGGAGGTTTCTTTTCTCCAGCTGTACTTATAGGGTGCTGACATCATCAGTGTTTAGAAAGGGGAATGTGCATCCTGTAGTGTGTTCTCCTAGTTGCCAAAAGGGACATTTCTTTCATACAGACTTGCACACAGACTAACCCCCCTCCATACACACTGGTCATTTGCAGGATTCAAACCCCCTACCGAACTAGGTTATAACATTCGAGACGGACGCATTAGAGGAGCGCGCTATTCGCATTACTGGGAGGTTTCCCTTTTCCTGCTGTACTTATAGGGTGCTGACATCATCAGTGTTTAGAAAGGGGAATGTGCATCCTGTAGTGTGTTTTCCAAGTTGCCAAAAGGGACATTTCCCTCACACAGATTTGCACACACAATAACCCCGCTCACCCCCCCACACACACACTGAGCATTTGCAGGGTTCAAACCCCTACCTACCTATATTATGACACTGGAGGGAGACGCATTAGCAGAGCGCGCTATCCGAATTATTAGGCATCTGCTCTGCACCTGCAGTATTTATAGGGTGCTGACATCATTATTTCTACAGAGGTATGTACATCTAGTACTACCTTGTCAGGTGGGGGATAGCATATATATGCATTTGCAGCCACCTACTTCAGGGTCAGATATGCACATCGCACTGGCAGGTTATGTTCTATACCATGCTTCATGACCACAGGGCCTGTAACACACAACACAACCAGTCCAGACCACCCCACCCACATCCAGGACACACACTTTGCTTACCTGGGAACAGTGCCAGGATATGCAGGTGTTCACATACACCATTCCAGTTGTTAGCGTCAGGTACAGGCATATTGTGTGTGGGAACTACTCAGGCCTCTACAACATTACACTACAGCCACTACAACTTGTGAGCCCATGTGCTATGGCAGATCACTCGCCACAGCCACAAGGGGGAATACATATTGCACCTGACCATCTGCATCATGGGTACTCATTGTTCCACACCAGAAGTAGACCACCATTGTTGATATCTGAATATCTGACCATACCCACCTTTCCCTGGGCATCCATATCCCATCCCCACCCCCAGGCAAGGTTGTCACTGCAAACAAACTGTATTTATCACAAGCAGACTTTACACTTGTGAAGACTGGGGTGGAAGACTTCAAAGGACCCATGCTGGGGGAGTATACTGGCCACTCTGCATAATCCTTGACAATTGCATTCTATGAGCATGTGGAAGCTTTGCATTGATCATGCTATCCCAAATATACCCATGACTGCTCCACAACAGGACACCTGTCAGGTGTACACCAGCCATATATGAGCTGTCCAACAGACAGAGTGAGCTAATATATTGCAGAGCAGTAGCCCACAGAGGGAGGACATCTCTGAACAGTACCGGCATGACACTTCAATCCCACATAATCATCACGACACAGTGTTGACAGTGAAATTGTCCAGACAATGCAGATAAGGCTCCCCTCAGTCTGTTATTGATGCCCACTTACTGTTAGAGGTCCTCAGCAACCCTCTTCCAGCACACACCAACAACATTGATGTGGCTTAGCACATTCAAACCCTGGGATCTTCACTGTGCCCCTGCTTGACAGAGGCACAGCACACTGGCCTCACACGGTGCCTTATGTGACCTACTTTACAGTGGCACAGTAGCCTACTGTACTGGGGAGGCAGATGTCAAACACACTCTGGCTAAGCTGTCATTCCCTAGGGCAAACAGCCTAGTGTTGACCTCTACACCCATATGTTTAATTGTCAGATGCACATTATTTGTTGCTGATAGACTGTTTGCAGGTCTTTATTGCCATAGCTTTCCCTGTTTGTATGAACAACGTGTGTATCTGTGGAAGATGTTTGCATATGGGAGGGATCCACTATATCACGTATGTCTCTGTAGTCATTTAACTGTGTGCACTGGGCAGATTGCTGTAATGTGGTTGGTTCCTAGAATAACACGTACACATACCAGATATGTGTGGCCAACTGCTAAACTGAGATTTGGCCTAAGTGTGTGAGCATGCCCAGTTCAGCCTTCCCATGGCATGTTGTCTGACATATGTCTCATTTATCAAAGTGTGCGAGCATGCCCAGTGTGTGCTTTCCATATGTTGAACTCTGCAGCCCACCACATTTGTGGATGAGTGTGAACTTCAACAATATCTCCTGTTTATGGTTGTGTGTTGTGTGTCATGTTGTGTAGTTACAGTCCAACTGCTTTGTGTGTGAACACAACAGGGATTATACTGTGCCTGCAGGGTTTACATGGGATACTTTGCATACAGTTGTCAGCATCCTTTCATACTGACCTAACACTGTAGTACCGTATAGTGTACGGGTTCAGTACTTTCACTGTGGTGGACAGTATCCTGGGCTTTAGTCCTATCACTGCTTTACATTTCCATAGTGAGCACAACAGCCTGGTTAGGGGCCAGTTGTGCACATCTGACCATGTTGCATTATGTTCAGATATGAACTACTTATACCAGGCTTGTCCAACATTGGTAGTGTATTCCACAACATAGGTGTACATTGGCAAACAGTAACAATGTGCCCTAGGCCATTTCTAATGCTAGTCGGAGAGTGTGTTTGTCCTTCGACACACATTGTAAGTGGAGTTTGCCATAACATATGTCATGGTTAGTATACTATGCCTCCGTCTACCTGTGACATAACAGTGATACCCAGGGTAAACCTACCATCTCCCATCCACTCATCACGATTCCTCTTGAGGAGAATCGATGAGTGACTCTATGGATAACCTGTACTGGGAGTTTACTCATGAGTGGGGGTGGCTTCTGTGTTATGGATCATGCAGTACAGCTTGTCCTATGTATGTCAGTGCTGGGGTTCAGGTCTCTGATGTGCATAGCTCACTGCCATTCAGATTGTACAAGGTGCAGCATGTTCATTGATTCCAGCTTGGACATGGCTTTATACATCAGGCACAGCTTGCCTCTGGGTGGGCAGTATGGCAGTGTGTGGAGCTGCAGTTTGTTTAATCAGGCAACACATGGCATCTGTTCAAGCTCTTTGATACTCCTGGTGAAGTACTGTTGGGGACTTTACAGTTGATGGAGGTGTCTGCTGAGGTACATCCCACAGGGGCTATTGTAGTCAATTGTAATGCTGATAAAGGATGACTGCAGAGCCACAATGACCTCCCCTTATCTAGATCTGACAACCTTCATGATTAGGTGGGTATATGGTATGTTTCTGTGAACACTACAGCCGCATGTTTGTCCAATGCAAGATATCTATCACCTTGTGTCCCCAGGTCTCTCATTACATGTTAGGTACGTAATGGGTTAACACCTATGTGGTAATTGGTGGGCACGTACTGTATATCCATGGGGGTTGACTATACACTTTTCTGCAATTAGCTTGCTGACATGGCTATGTCACCAGTTGTCTGTTTCTATGTGGCCCTTTTGTGGGATGCTTGTGTCAGCTGGAGGGTCAGATATGGTGGGCAGTTTGTAGTCCTCTGCATACATGTTCAGACACAGTCCTTCCATGTTGGCCTGTACATATGGGACATATATACCAAATGAGGGAGGTCCCAGGACCAAGCCTTGTGGGATGCCACTTATATCTGGTTTGTAGTCTGACATGGCTGCAGCATGTCTGACCATGTCAGTTCTGTCCTTGGTCTGATTTGCAACCCCTCTACTGACATAGGGGTTTATATTTAAGCTGGTGAGCATATCTATAATGAACACGTAGGGTATTGTATGGAAGCATTTGCAAGGTCCAGCTACGCTGTGTGGACCACATTGCCCTCATCAATGACCTTAATGATTGTTTCAAATGAGTCAAACATGTTTAGGGGCAGGATCTGCACTTAAGAAAGCCACACTGGGTAGGGTCCAGTGTCAGTAGGGCCCCAATATCTTTATGTCTGCGGTACATGCTGATCCTTTCCATAGCTGTGCAGACCAAGCTTTTTCAGGATTCTGGGGTGGTAGTTTGCAGTATCCATTCAGGCAACACCTTTGTTGAGAAGGACCACTGTTGTTGTACACTGCTCTTTGGGTCATATCCTGTGGTAAGGCTGACATTGAGCAGTAGTGTGATTTGGCATTCCATTCTTCTTGGAGTCCATGTTGGACTCAGCCCAGGACACCATCTCATACCATTGCTGCTGTGTGTTTTGCTTTGTAGATGCTGGCTGTTACCTCAGCATCTGCAATGTCAGGGGACAAGCAGTCTGCTGGGATAGATATTTTGCATTCTGGGGGGGGGTTTGCACTGCACCTCTCAGGTTGTATGTTGGCAATATGTGTGTGTGTTTGGTATGTTGTTTGTAATATTTGTGTGATTCAGAGCATATCTGTGAATTACCAACACGGTTCCTACCATCAGTTGAGTATGCCTTGAGATTATCCTTAGTGTCCTGTACAATTTGTATCTTCATAGGTTCATAGGTTCATACTAGGCTATCCACCCTAGGGCATTTGTAAGACTAGCCAGAGTGTGTGTATCTTTCGCCGCCCCTTGCTATGTGAATATTATGGCCATTTATGATTTACTTTACTGTGCCTCTGTCTGGATGTGACACAGTGAAGAACCTCAGTGTATATCTATGATCATCCATCCACTTGGCAATATTCCTGTTGAAGAGTGTCAGTGAGGGGCTCTGCCTAACATGGAGTGGGATTCTGTTCCAGGGTGTGGGGAGCCTCTGGGTTATGTATCTGTCCCTCCAGCACATCCTATTTCATTATGTGTTGAGGTTGACATCTCTCACTCTCACAGCTCCAATGGCTTTGAGTTTTGTGGGGTGGAGCATGTCCATTACTCCTGTGTTGGACATGGCCTTGTACAACAGACATACAATGCCTCTGTGTAGGCAGTATGTGACTGCATTCAGCTGGGGTTTCTACAGCCAGACAGCATATGACATATATTTGAGACCCTTTATCCTCTAGGTGAGGTACCTTTGAGGTTTTTCTAACTGCTGCAGGTGTCAGGTAAGGTACATCCCAAATGAAGCATTGTACAAGATTATGGGTCTGACAAAAGAGAACAGTACAGGGGCACAATGATCTCTGTTGACGTAGATGTGAATCCTTTCATGATACAGTGTCCAATATAGACAGTCTTCCTAACCACATTGGCAATGTGAGTGTCACATAACAAGTTACTGTCCACTTGTGTCCCTAGGTCCCTGATTACTCCTTCCATACATAATGGTTTACAACCTATGTGGTAATTTGTGAGTACCTTGTTTGGTATTTGGTGGGACATTCATACTGTCCAAGTGTCATTAGGACATCTGGGTGGGGTTCCTGTGTGTGAGAGTGTGGTCTGTAGCATGCTACAGACTGTACAGCAGTTTTGCCTACAGTTAGGTGCACATGGGTGGTCTCCGATGCTTCGTGCATTGTCAGTTACCTGAACGTATGGGTGTCTGTGCTGAATATGGATACCCCCCCTCCTTTTATGTTTTGGTCCAGGTTTTGGGGTCATAACGCATGATATGAGGTATTACCTGGTAGTGCTGGTGTGCTGTCAGTAGGCTTGCAGCAGGTTTCTGTCACTGCACAGACATCAATGTTCTCCATACTGGGGAGGGCCTCAGGAGCATGCATATTGCGGTTTACACGTCTGGCATTTGTCAGCATTACCCTTATGTTTCTTACCACTTATGTTTTCTAGGGTGGTGGGTTAGTCTTTTCAGCCTTGCCTACATAAGGCTCTATGGAGGTGTCAAAAGCCTTATCCAATATCCAGACGCCCAGGGGTAATAGGTGCAAGCCATCCCTGGAACAGCAGCATGGCTTGTCATGCATGACATCCCAAGTAGACAGACATTAGATCCTCTTGGAATGACAGCAGTAATTGTGCCACCTGTTAAAGCTGATCATTCTGTGTTTGTACTGTGGCATCATTCTTGGTGAGGGTAGGATGCTGCAAACGGGCAGTGTCATACCGGCCTGGAGTACATACTCAGAGAGCTCATCTATGTCTCTTTCATGTACTCCAGAGAGGTACATCTCAGGTCATTCACACTAGCATGGACAATGACTGCATCATATTTCTACTTGCTTTGGGGTGACCTGCGTACTTGTGTTGTGTGGCATATTGTAGCAGCCTACAGGCAGCTTACTGTACCCTTTCCCTTGTTCAGTCTGGTGAGTGGGACAGCAGTGTGTCTGCCTATAGAGTCACCTATTACAACTGTAACAGGCATGTTGTTTCTCCTTCTGGCCTGTAACTGTTTGGCACACCAGCTTTGTGTACTATGTGTTGCATGTGCTATGTTTGGCGGTTGTGGTTGCTTGGGGATCTGCTTTGGAGGCCTCTGTTGGTGTGGTGTGTTTGTAATTAGGGCCTCTGGGAATGTTTTCCTGTGTTTATGTGTTTGGTTTGCAGTTGTGATAGGTCTATGTGGGACTGGGTTTGTGGTGTGTATGGTTACCTTCTCCTCCTGACTAGTTTTGGCAGTACTGAGTTGAGGGAGCTCAGCCTCCGGTTTGGATAAATGGTTGCATCTCTCACATATATTTGTATTTCTTGGGGGGAGTTGAGGGTTGTCTGTGTACTTGGGGCAGGTGTAACATTGCCTCAGGATTCACAGATTCAACTTGTTGTAGCTGGCCTTAGTGGATTGTATGTGTGGACATATTTTATTGCCGTACTACTGATCAGTGATTACTTCCCTTTTTATGTTTGCTCTATCATGTAGTAGCTTCCTCATTCTCTTGCATGGTTTGGTAATGGCTGGAATCCAGCATGCCAGATGCCTGCATGTATGGCATTGTGTCTTGTTGTTATTTGTGATTGCATAATCCAAGCATTCCTGGCTGTGTTCAAGGAATGCCTGTATAACAGGTTCTGAGGTGTGGCCCATATTTTGCACCTGCACAGGGCCTTTAATGGATTACACATCAGTTTGGAGGGGTGCAACTTATGCTTTACACATGTTTTTCACTGTGGTTTTCTGGCCAGGGACTGTGGTCAGGATGTGTATATCCACTGTGATTACTCTATGGTCTGGTCTTACTAGTGAGGGTTACACTTCTCATCTTGCCATCCAGTACACATGTTGCTGATTATCACATCCAGTATGCTTACCCCTCTTGTGGGAGTGGTACGTTGTTCCTGGGCATTTTGGTTTATGGATTCTAGGAACTTTTCTCCTACAGTGTTGGAGCTAGTATAATGCTCCCAGTCAATGTCTGGGTATTTTCAGTCAACCAATATAATGTGGTTTGGGGGGCTTGATATATTCATGTATTCCAACATAGGCCAGGTGCAGTTCCTGGTGTTAGGATGGTAGTCTGTAGCAGGCTATAAACTGGGAAGCAGTTTTAGCCACTGTTACTTGACCATAGCTAGTCCATGCTGCTTCTTGTTGTGGGACCAACATGGGGGTGTGGTTATCCTTGACAATTATTGCTAGTCACCCTCCTTTTGTAGCTTGTTCCATGTTTTGAGGCTGTACAGCACAGTATGAGGTGTAACCTGGTATTGTTAGGGTGCTGTTGTGAGTCTTGACCCAGTTTTCTGTTACAGGGCAGATATCAACATTCTCCATACTGGGTGAGTTTACACTGCACGCATCTTGCTGTTTAGACTTCTGGCATTGGGCAGCATTACATCTAGATTCTTATCCCTTGTGGTACCTATGGAGGTGGGTTTGTGTTTTGAGCCTTACCTATTCAGGGCACGCTGTGGGTAATGACAGCCTTTGCTGGTAACCATGAGGCCTGGACTGATAGATGCACGCCACCCCTAGCAGGTGGAGCATCATGTCATGCTCAGCATGTCATCCCAGGCAGGCACACATTGGATCCCCTTTGACTAACTGCAATACTGCAGCCAATTATTGCAATTGATCATCCCATCATCATATTGTGGCATCATGCTTGGTGAGGGTAGGATGTTAGTCAGGGTCCTCAAGTGTGCATATACTACATGGTGTTACATTACTTAACACATGGCATTCATGCCTCAGGTGGTGCTGCAGGGTTGCCTCTGTCGGATGCACATATTACACTCCCTGTACATGTTTGAGAGCAGGTTATGTCATTTTAGGCATCCATGTTATTACATGAGTGAGTCAGAGAGGGGTATCATTCCCAGGGTTCCTACTGAGCCAGTGTATGTGCTATGCATTGCCTCTTTGCCAACGCCAGGGCATACTGGGCACGCCTCCTTCTGCCTACTGGGGCAGGCTCAGGTTCCTCCTCCTCCGAGTCACGCTCTGCTTGTGATGGCCTTGGCAATGGTGGGGGGCTGTTTGGCCTGGCCCTATGCTGGTCCTGCTGCAGTTGTTTTCACAAGATCATATTATGTAGCATAGCACATACCATGACAATTTGGGTACATGTAGTTGGTGAGTACTGCAAGGCTTCACCAGCTGTGTCCAGCCACCGGAACCGTGACTTGAGCAGCCCAAACACACGCTCTATTACATTACGTATTTGTGCGTGTGCCTCATTATGGCGTTCCTGTTCAGGTGTGTGTGTGTTTCTGATGGGTGTCATCAACCACGGCTTCAGTGCATAACCTGCATCCCCCACTAGGTGTCTGTGTGGGATGTCCCCATTGGCAAATGTCTGGTACAGCTGCGTCAAATGCCAGATATGGGAATCATGGTAGCTCCCATGGCAGCCAGCACATACATTCATTATTATGCCCTGGGCATCACACATGACCTGGCAGTTGATGGAGGGGAAGCCCTTGCAGTTAATGTAGGCCCTACCCCACTCACCGGCTGGTGCTTTGATGCGTATGTGCGTGCAGTCTATTGCACCCACTACCTCAGGGTATTCCGGTATTTGCTGGAAGAGACGCATATTGCTGGCCAATACCTCACGGGCATTGGGGAAATATACATGATCACCGACATGTGCTGACATGGCATCCAGGAACTGGTGCAGTACCCTGGAGGCTGATGCCTGTGATATCCCCATCATATCACCAGTTGGTCTCTGGAAGGTACCTGTTGCTAGTATTCTTAGGCCAACACATACCTTGGTTTCCACTGGGATGGGTTCCCCTCTGTTGGTTCTGTGTGTGAGGCACGGCCTGCACAGCTTGACAATTTGCTGCAGGAGGTCTCTGTCCACTCTATAGCGGTCTACTATCTCCAGCTCATGTAACCCATGGTAGGTGACCCTGGGCCTGTACACTCTTCTCTGTCTCCTCACTGTGGGTTGTCTGGCACCATCTGCATTGTCACCACCCTCAGCAAGTCGCCTATGTCTCCTTATGACAGCTATGGCAGCCCCTAGCATTTCTGCTCTGAGTTCAGCTTTTTCAGTTTTCACTTCTAATAGCTTACTCCTGTGTTGCAGTGTCTCTTGAGAGAAACATCCTGCACTGCTGTTTGCAGAGTTTTAAGTGCTTGGCTGAGCTACTATTCTGCCTGTGTAATTGCCTGCTTCTAATTGTTTTCACCTGCTGGCTCCAGCAGTATTCCCTGCTAGCTTCCTACTAATTCTGTTGCTTCCTTTTTTCCTTTCTGTTTCCTCAGGGGGGAGCAACGTGCATACTAGCAGAAACACGCTCACAGTGGATTACACGTGCGCACACATGCTTACACGGTTCAGAATCTGCTTATTCGGGTTAAAACGCGTGCACACCAGCACAAACAGTCTTAGAAGTCTGCCAACACGCTCCCACATGCTCAGTCTGCCTTACACGCGCACAAACATGTTTACACGGTTTAGAATCATCTTATTCGGGTTAAAACGCACGCTCACCAGCGCAAACAGTCTTACAAGTCTGCCAACAGGCTCCCACATGCTCAGTCTGCCTTACACGCGCGCACACTGCCCTACTCTCACTTCATGGCATGCACACATGTGCATGCACGCCCAACAAGAAACTTTGGTGTAAGTAACAGTGTACACCTTCCATTTCTTGACTTTCCCATGCTTATCTTGTGGCACTCCTCTTTCCATGATATGTGTCTGACATCTGTCATGTAACACTGACCTCCAATGAACTGCATTTCTTTCTACCATTCCCCCCTGTGATGTCACCTATCTCCTACTCTTTTCCTCCCCCTTATCTATCTCTTACACTACTCAGAATGTGCTCATTTGCTATGTGACAGTGGAATTCAGTATCCTAACACTCATTTACATCAGATTGCCTACTAATGCTTAGTTACATCTCTTAGACTCGGCTTCCCCCCTTACCAACCACTAAACGGTGGCCATGTTGTTTTTGGTCTGCTGGTCCCTGTATTGTAAATCCATGTATTGCATAAAACCCACATTTGTGGGTTTATAACCTTCATTTTTATGTGTTATACAGCGCAACCCGTTTGCGCGGGGCTGCGCTGCATTTAAACATCATCGATTGCCGAAAAAAAAAAATTATTTTTCATATTTGATCGGGGTACCTTGCCAGTGGCCACATATTTGGCCATTGGCATGCTGCCTGACACATATGCACCCTTTATTTGGAGCTGACATGGCTCCATTGTGATTTTTGCAAAAACGTACTCAGTTGTCAACTGAGTACATTTCTGCAGCTAAAACGGCTCTTACACGGGCTGCTTTCTGCTTCGTGGATCACTACTCTACCTCATTTGCATGCCTTTCAGCTGCAAGTGAGGTATTTAGCATATCCACGCCCAGTCCGTGTAAGAGACATTTTAGCTGGTCTCTTACATGGAGTTTCGGGCTGTTCCTGTATCGCGAGGCTTGCATGGAGTCTTACACGTCTCTTACACTCCGTGCAAGCCTTCGTGAATCCTGCTTTATATCTATATGCAATTCAAGTAATTCCAACAAATCCCTTTATTACCAGATGGATCTGTAGCCAGTCGCACCATAAAGTTTTATTTTGTCACTGTTAACATCAGTCCCCCAATGTTGAAACACAGGTACCTAGTAGGAAGGTTGCTGGAATAAAGAAGCTGAACCACAACAAAGTAAAATCTTCTTTTTTAATACAAAATGGTGAGCACTTTCGCAATGGTAACCATTGCTTCATCAGACAGTTCATTCAAACAGCAACAACACTTAAATACTTTAATTCATTACTAGAACAACCAATCCTACCACTCAAAGTTAATTCAGCACTCAGCAATCAATTAATTACTATGGTTACATTTTTCCCTTAGTTAATTGCTGAAGTCAGAAAAACTCAGTTTAAAAACCACATGCACAAAATATAAGGACAAGAACATGTGGATAAATATAAATAAAATACATAAAAAGTCAATGAATAAATACATATACTCAGGTTCCCCATTTAGTAACTACTTATGTGCATAGATACAAGCATAACAATATATATAACAATATATATAAAAGTATAAGCAGTACACACTCAACAACTTAATATATATATTCTGCCTAATAAATGCACATGTTGTCCACCTACTAAATACATATGCTTAAATACATACATCTCAACAAATGCTTGTCTTTAATGATATCTATGGTAGAAGCAGCTCAAGAAATACTGTCATATTGATCCAAAGCCCTGCATGTGGTTATGTGGTTTTCTCTTGTTAAAATAGTATTATTATTTTTTATTTTATTTTAGCCTTCTAGATTTTAGCACTGGCTTCAGTGGAACACTATCATTCAAACCCAAACCTCTGTGTGCTCCTAAACACAAAATCCATTTTACTTCCATATCTTCAGTAGTATTGGCTATGTCCCCCATCAAATTGCTGACATTCTGAATGTGTAAAACCTAAAACAAAAATATATGGTCATCCCCCTTATCCAATGTATACTTAGCCAAAGCACTATACAGTTGCCCTTTTCTAGTGCAGTAAAGGTGATCCCTTATCCGTTCCCTAAGGTGACGGTTAGTTTTGCCAACACAGAAATGGAAACATGTTGTACAGTGAGCTACATGCACTACATTCTTAGTATTGTAATCAGCAGAATTCCTTAGCTCCCATAGATGCCCTCTTTCAGGGTGCTTAAAAACCCTTGATTCATCTATATAAATACACTGTGTACATTTTCCACATCAATGGTTACCATTCAATGTGCAATCCATCATAGCAGGTGTCCTTGGATAGCAAAGCTGCTGTTTCAGATTTTTCTTATTTCTAAATGCAAAATGTGGTTGTCCACCCACAATGTTGGTACCATCCTCATCTAATAACAACATATGCCAATTCTGTTGTATGATGGTTTCAAACCTTTTCACATCTCTTGTATATGGTAAAACCATTGGAATGTATGGTAATACACTATTCCTAATACCTACCCTGTCACTACCTGCTCTATCAGAGTAGTAGGGCTTAGCTTTACTTTTCCTTTCTTTGTGTACATTATGGTACACCTTATCAATTTCATGTTCGCTATACCCCCTATTAATGAAACCTGTTCTTAGCTTAGTTAACACATTTCTATACACCTCCTCTTGACAACATAGGTGAGATGTTCTCATTGCCTGACATCTGATTATGTTAGGAAAAATTGTAGGGTTATGCATACGGTTTATATGTAGAGAAGATGGTCTGTAACATTGTTTCCTATGTAATTTCATAGACCATTGGTCATTTCCTCATAGGTTCATACTAGGCTATCTGCCCTGGGGCAATTATAAGCCTAGCCCGATTCTGTATGGCTTAAGCCACCCCTTGATTTGAGTATACTGTGCCCTTTTTAAGGTTTAGTTTACTGTGCCTCTGTCTAATAGTGACACGAGAGTAATCCCTGGGACAAACCTACGATCCCCCATCCACCTATCGAGATTCTTCTTGAAGAGATTCAGTGAGGTGCTCTGCCTCACATGAACTGGAATTCTATTCCAGAGCGAAGGGAGCCTCTGGGTTATGAACCTGTCCCTCCAGCAAGTTCTATTTATTTCTGTGCTGAGGTTCAAGTCCCTCGAGCGTGTGGCTCTAAGGGATTTAGATTTACTGAGGTGGAGCATGTCCATTAATTCTGGATTTGACATAGCTTTGTATGTCAGGCATAGATCGCCTCGAAGTAGGTGGTATGCAACTGAGTAGAGCTGGAGTTTTTTAACCGAGCAGCATATGGCATCTGTTTGAGACCCTTGATCCTCTTGGTGAGATACTTTTGGCTGTATATGATAACATCCAGGAAGTCTAAAATCATCTCAGAACAGTTCATCATAAACTTTAAAAAGTCACTAGTAGTATTTAGGTATGCATACAGGGATTTAAGTTGTTCACCATCACCTTTCCAAAAAATAAAAAGATCATCTACAAAATGCCTATAAAAGGCTATTTGGGGATTACCTAACATATGTTCATATTCCCAGTTAACCATAACAAGGTTTGCATATGTGTTAGCACAACTTGTGCTCATGGCAACCCTTGACAACTGCTTATAGCATATGCCATTGAACATAAATATGTTGTGCTCTAGTGCCAATTCTAGTAACATACAGAGAAAGTCTATCTTAGTATTAGAAAACTTTCCCTGCCTTGTCAACACTGATTCCACCATGCTTATCCCCTGGTCATTGGGTATACTTGTAAATAAAGACACTATGTCTAGTGTGGCCAGCATCCCCGTATGTGCTGTTCCCATTTGATTCGCTGCCCCATAAAGGTCCACTAAAAACTGTTCTGTGTCTTTCAAGACATATGCATATTCATTGAGTGCTGTCTTCAATTCCTTATCCAGGTATATAGAGATGGGTTCTGTTAAGCCATCCTGCCCCTGCTACTATAGGTCCAAATTTTGGGTTATATGGGTCTTTGTGTATCTTGGGGAGGCCATGGATTTGAGGTATGAGTGGATTTTCAACAGTGAAATAATTAAAAAGATCTTTACTTAATAGTTCCATACACATGCATTCTTTGCATAGCTGTATTATAAAAGTCAGCATTCAATATCACCACTGGTCTCCCTTTGTCAGCGGGTCTTATAACTATGCTATCATTAGTCTGCAAGTCACACAATGCTTTGTGCTCACTCTTTGTCAAATTATACTTTCCTTCTTCTAAAAAACTCTTCTTTCCTGTGCTATAAATGGCATTTTCACAAGCTTTTAAGAAGGCTTCTATATTATGCGGCAGTATTGCTACATACAGACTGTTTTTCATAAACTCAACATCCATTGCCTCACTGCCATTTCCAAATTGTTGTTTCAATGTTACATTTCTAGTAAACATATATAGGCATAACAGAAATTCACTAATGTCCACTTTAGTCGAAGGTATAAAATGTAAACCTCTGTTTAATAAAGAAGTCTCAACTGCAAGCAGTTCATATTTGGAAATATTCCACATTAACTCTCCTGCCCATACCCCCACATTTTCTTCAAAGTGTGAGTTTGTAAGTGACCTGGTGCCTGTTTCTATTTCTGGCCCCTGTAAATGTCCTGTTCCATCGATTTTCTCCTCCCTGCTCGAAACAGTAGGGGTAGAACAGGAAAAAAAGGTTGTCATCCTCCTTCCATGTTAATCTTCCTTCTTACCATGGCTGTAGTTGTGGAGGCAGTTGTTGCCTTATCATTGGTTGCCAAAGATGATGGCACTTCCATTGTTGTAGAATAAACGGAATGTGCCTCATTTGGTGAAAGGACACTCCCTCCTGGCTGTTGATTCATTGTTTCCTCTTCTCCCCCAAGTGCATTGGTCATCTCTTCAGACTGTACCCGATGCTCCACCCTCGGTCCCTCATGCCACTCAAATGATTGAACTTACCCTTTCCTCTGCTGGTAGGCTGTTGGTGGTACCTCTGACTGTCCATTGGTTTCTCTCATAAATCGCAAATTGCGGTTGGTAGTAGACTGCTCTGCAGACTGTGCAGATTTCGGCCCAGTAAAGATATGTTGGTTAGTGAAATCTGTTAGATCCCTACACAGTTTCTTTTTCTTTTGCTCAAGCAGTCTGGTTTCATAGCGAAGTATCTTATCAATTAGTTCATGCATGAAAACTTCAGTAGCTGCTTCCCCATAAAGCACAGACAGTTTGTGTTGTTGCTGACATATCTTTTCATTAAGCTCTTAATGTTCACAGTACCTTCTGACATCATTAGATACACAAGCAGCAAACAAATAAATCCAAACCAGCCCAGAAGTTGAAAATTTTGAAACACAGGTGTCCAGTAGGAAGGTAGCTGGAATAAAGAAGCTGAACCATGACAAAGTAAAATCTTTGTTTTTAATACAAAATGGTGAGCGCTTTCACAATGGTAACCATTGCTTCATCAGACAGTTCATTCAAACAGCAACAGCACTTAAAATACTTTAATTCATTACTAAAACAACCAATCCTACCACTCAAAATTAATTCAGCACTCAGCAATGAATTAATTACTATGGTTACGTTTTGCCCTTAGTTAATAGCTGAAGTCAGAAAAACTCTGTTTAAAAACCACATGCACAAAATATAAAGACAAGAACATGTGGATAAATATAAATAAACTACATAAAAAGTCAATGAATAAATACATATACTCAGGTTCCCCATTTAGTAACTGCTTATGTGCATAGATACAAGCATAAAAATATATATAACAATATATATAAAAGTATAAGCAGTACACACACTCAACAACTTAATATATATATATATATATATATATATATACTGCCTAATAAATGCACATGTTGTCCACCTAGTAAATAAATACAGCTCAACAAATGCTTGTCTTTAATGATATCTATGCTAGAAGCAGCTCAAGAAATACTGTCATATTGATCCAAAGCCCTACATGTGTTTATGTGGTCTTCTCTTGTTAAAATGGTATTATTTTTTATTTTATTTTAACCTTCTAGATTTTAGCACTGGCTTCCATGGAACACTATCATTCAAACCCAAACCTCTGTGTGCTCCTAAGCACAAAATCATTTTACTTCCATATTTTCAGTAGTATTGATTATGTCCCCCATCCTATTGCTGACATTCTGAATGTGTAAAACCTGAAGCAAAAATATATGGTCATCCCCCTTATCCAATGTATGCTTAGCCAAAGCACTGTACATTTGCCCCTTTTCTAGTGCAGTAAAGGCAATCAGCAGAATTCCTTAGCTCCCACAGATGCCCTGTTTGTGCAATACTAAGAATGTAGTGTATGTAGCTCATTGCACAATATGTTTCCATTTCTATGTTGGCAGAACTAACCGTCAACTTAGCGAATGGATAAGGGATCACCTTTACTGCACTAGAAAAGGGCAACTGTATAGTGCTTTGGCTAAGGATACATTGGATAAGGGGGATGACCATATATTTTTGTTTCCAGTTTTACACATTCAGAATGTCAGCAATAGGATGGGAGACATAGTCAATACTACTAAAAATATGGAAGTAAAATGGATTCTGCGTTTAGGAGCATACAGAGGTTTGGGTTTGAATGACAGTGTTCCATTGAAGCCAGTACTAAAATCTAGACGGTTAAAATAAAATAAAAAATAATAATACTATTTTAACAAGGGAAGACTACATAAACACATGCAGGGCTTTGAATCAATATGACAGTATTTCTTGAGCTGCTTTTACCATAGATATCATTAAAGACAAGCATTTGTTGAGATGTATGTATTTAAGCATGTGTATTTACTAGGTGGACAACATGTGCATTTATTTGGCAGAATACATGTATTAAGTTGTTGAGTGTGTACTGCTTATACTTTTATATATATTTTATATATATTTTATGCTTATATCTATGCACATACGTAGTTACTAAATGGGGAACATGAGTATATGTATTTATTCATTGACTTTTTATGTATTTTATTTATATTTATCCACATGTTCTTGTCTTTACATTTTGTGAATGTGTTTTTTAAACAGAGTTTTTCTGACTTCAGCAATTAATTAAGGGCAAAATGTAACCATAGTAATTAATTGATTGCTGGGTGCTGAATTATATTTGAGTGTTAGGATTGGTTGTTTTAGTAATGAATTAAAGTATTTAAGTGCTGTTGCTGTTTGAATGAACTGTCTGATGAAGCAATGGTTACCATTGTGAAAGCGCTCACCATTTTGTATTAAAAAAGAAGATTTTACTTTGTTGTGGTTCAGCTTCTTTATTCCAGCTACCTTCCTACTGGGTACCTGTGTTTCAACATTTTCAACTTCTGGGCTGGTTTTGATTTATTTGTTTGCTGCTTGTGTATAAATCCCCCAATATTTTGCAGCACAAAATGCATTTTACTGAACTTCTAACTTACTACCTGCAAGAAAGGTGATACATATAGAATTAGAACACCCTTTTGAGGGATGAATTCATTTTTTTTTCAGAAAAAGCTTGTTGGTCTTAGAGATGGGCTACAAAACACAACTAAGACTCGTTACTTTGCACTTGAGTTGTATAGTAGTTCCAGCCATCATCACTCAAAAGTTTCAGACTCACACATGCATACCATTGTTTATAATAGTTCAGTCTTCCATTTCTCATCTGACACACACCATAATTGTAGTCTGTAACATGCACTGCATTACCTGGAGAAGAGTTTGTACATTCCTTTTAAATTTATTTTAATATACTACACCAAAGAGTACAGTCACTGACTTCTCTGTGGTGTACTGCTTCATTAGGAATCAAGCAGCTTTGTTCTATAACATTTTCCAGGATTATTATAGCAATAACCCATGCCTGGGTGTGGGTAATGCTGGATTTACCCACGGTTGGTGTGGTTTGGTCACAAGGGCGAAGCCCGAGTGGCCAAACAAAGCCAACCATGGGTAAATCCAGCATTACCCACCAGGCATGTTATTGCTATTATACAATGACATTATTTAAGAAAAATATAATTACTTTTCTTAAATAATGGCATTGTATAATGCCTCCTTACTACCCTTCTGCAGCTGTCTTGGTATTCTGCGGCAGTTCTGATGTACTGCACATGCGTATGCCTACGCAGTATATCAGAGCTGTGGGCAAAAGCAACGGAGAAAGCAATATCTCCGTTGCTTTTTACTGTTTTGTTATGTTAAATGGGTTTAACATAGCAAGACAGCTTTAAAAAAAGCAACAGAGAATCTCCATTGTTTATTTTAAAGCTGTCTCACTATGTTAAACCCATTTAACATAGCAAGACAGTTTTGAAAAAAGCAACGGAGAAAGCAAGATCTCCATTGCTTTTTACAAACTGTTTTGTTATGTTAAATGGGTTTAACATAGCGAGACAGGTTTAAAATAAGCAACGGAGATCTCCGTTGCTTATTTTAAAGCTGTCTCGCTATGTTAAAACCATTTAACATAGCTAGACAGGTTTAAAAAAAAAGCAACGGAGAAAGGAAGATCTCCGTTGCTTTTTTACACAGTGTCTCGCTATGTTAAAGGAGTTTAACATAGCAAGACAAGTTTAAAAAAAGCAACGGAGATCTCCGTTGCTTTTTTTAAACCTGTCTCGCTATGTTAAACTCCTTTAACATAGTGAGACAGTGTTTTAAAAAAGACTTATACTAATGGAAAAAGTCCGGGTGACTGGACCTTTTTCCATTAATATAAGTCGATTTACAACGTGCACACTGACCAATCAGCATGCACGTTTTGGAATATTAATGGGGGATCATGGTATAATTGTATATAAAACATTAAATAGAAAGTAATTCCTATTCATTTCTGCACTTAATATTCAAAATGACAACATTAGGACACCCAATGATATCGCTGTATACTGTGTAATCCTTTCATACTGCCCTTACATTACCGCCCTTGTCATCTAGTGCTATCACAGTAGCTTTCTACAGAAGTTTTTCTACTCAAATGACCTTGTCAATCTTCTTACATCCTTGACTGTGCAAATGATAATTGTCAGTAGGAGAACCCCCAGACTGGCTTCAGCTGTGCTGTCTAAATCACCCAGGTGCACCCTCCTTACTTTTGCACAAAAATGTTGATATCTTGAATAAGAATTAATTTCTCATTCTCTCAAATAGCAAAAATATCATGGAACATTCCAATCTGTAATTGTATAGTACTCATTGACTTTTTTCCAAATGCTTTTTGTAGATGTGGGTTATTAAAGTGTATGCATCTGCTGACTAACTTGCTGAACTATTGCTTGTAGGGTTATACTGTATGTAATTTTGGCATTTCTTCTGAAACTATTTTCTATTGTTAACTAATTTATTATATTCCATACCACTGTTGCAAAGAATTTATAGGTTATTATGAATGTTTACAACTGTGTAAATGCTTTATGTGTTTCTCATCCAAGCCATAGCTGAAAAAATGTCCTTCTCAGTCCAGTATCCCACTTAAAAACCAAATAAAATAAATTAATAACATTTCAATGGATATAGTACAGTTTCCCAGGTTATTAAGATCTGGTACTCAAGAACTGTTAAATGATGATTCAAGAATATTTGGTGATTAATTCATAAGCAGTGCTATTACCAAACCCACTCTTTCCACACTGAAGCACACTGCACTATCAGTTTGGCCAATCCGGTTCCCAAAAGCTGTGCCTCAGCAGAGAATTCTGACTCCTGGAGATGAGAAAAGGATGTTTGGAGATCATCAAAGGCTTTATATACAGCAATGACTCATGCCTCAGCTTCAGCTGAAAAATGCAAAGCCTTTCTACACCGGGTAATTTGAAAATAGAAATCCTTGACATGTGCAAAATGTTTTTCTGTGTGTTCTGTGAAGACATTTTTATTTTGTCTATATACAAAAATTTCACACAGCTTGTTTACACTGAACAAGAGATGGACTTGACAAATTGGTACATCAGGGGAGTCTGCTGTCCCCTCTTCAATTTTCAAAAGTTGGTATCCGACAATTCCATTTGAGTGACTAGGGTTACATAATTAAGCATGCAAGTCCTATGTTAATCAGCATACAGATTTGTACCTATTTTTCATGGGCTTTTGTTCAGGTTTTTGATGTTTCCAAGTTGAGAGATATGGGAAGAAGGTCCTTTTCTTATTAAAAAGAAGAGAAACTCTTCATTGTTTTGAGCAAGTACTATATTTAGGAAGTTTCACAGTAGATATCTTCTATGTATGGCCACCATATGTTTTGTACATAGCTGTATAGACTGAAGTCCTGGAGAATCTTTCTCAGCTTGGAAAAATTTTACATAATGAGCCCTTCTCTCCGACTTTGTCCACAATTGTATCTCTTTACAAAACTGTACAAATTTCATGATGCATTGGCAATACACATTATTTTCTTGTTGTGTTGACTGTATGTGCTCACTCTACTGTCTATGACTGGGTCTGACTTTTGTATTAAAAATAAATATTGATTTATTTTTGTTATAAATTTGACTGGGTTTGTCTCCCCCTGTTTTTTCTAGTAGTCCTATCATTCTCAATTTGTTTCTACAGTATCTGTTTTCTAGATTATTAGTTTTTAATTTGTCTGTTGTTCTGGAACTGAAGTTATATTATGAGAGTGCATGGGACTGTAAGTACTGCCTTTCATTTCTATATGGCCCTGTGTTGACTCTAATGCAGTTACAGTTTGCTGTAGATTGTGTTTAAACTTGTACTCCTCACTTACATTGTAAAATGTTTAGTGCCCTTTAGGACCTACTGGAGTATGTTTATATGTTATATGTATATAGCTATTAGATGCTAGCAATTCTCTAAAGTCTTCTGGAGCTCCTTGACCTGGATAACTGGACAGGTATTCCTAAATTCATCATAGCCTTGACTGTCCTAGCCCTCGTTGAGTGGGAATTGCAGTCTAGGGACAGACTTCATATGATTTCTATCATTCTTATGATTCAGTACTGTAGGCTAGAGTCCTCTCCCCAACTGTGTCTTCATTTTGATAGCCATGTGCTCCTTAAGTTTGAGCAGAATAAAGCTTCAGTTTCTACTGGTGGCACAATCACCAGAAATTATAAGCCAAAACAAGCCAGTGATTGACACTGTAATATATTAAGACTAAAAGCATAAAAATATGTAAACTCCATTTTCGCAATAGAATATAAGGCAAAATTCCCCAGACAAGAGCACCTACTGTAACCAAACCATATATGATGGCCCTGCTATTTCTACTCTCCCATCTGCCATGCTAAATTGACTTTTGAAGAAAAGCTAATTATCACCCATGTCTACGGTTTCAGGGCATCCATTACATGGGTATTATTTCTTCTTCTAAGGTTCTGATTTTCAAAATGATGTAATAATTGATCACAGGAGGAACTTCATCTTAATCTATACCTCTAAAATATTCCATTAATATTCTTACTAAAACCTCCAGCTACACCATTTTATTTATATTTTTTCTGCACGTATACTCTTCAGATTTTTATTTTGCTTGTTTTTTTAAGGAAGTCCACTGGATACAAATGACTCCTTTCAGGAGGAGCAAAGGAGCACAGTCTGGTTAAATGAGTTGCTCAGAGTCATATAGCAGGCAAATCAATGGGAAGGAATCAAAGCATGTAAACTGGTCAATGAAGCAGCTCATTAGCAGAGCAGGCTTTAGGTGCCTACACTAACTGCAAGAGGAATTTAATCTGTGTCTCTTATTCCATAGATCTTACATTACTGCTGTTGACTAAAACCTCCAGGTCTATCATTTTTCATGCACTTCTCATGTTCTAGCAAGGGAAAGTGGCACTCTTTGCCCAAGAACTGGAGCAAGAAAGATACTTCACCTTTTAAGGCATTAATAGTTGCAGCTACCCTCAAATGATAAACTCCTGGAAATGTTGCAAGCTAGAACCCATGTGTCAAATATCCATCAATAGTGCCAACAGTTTCTCTCTTCACTAGATCATTAAAATATATATTTTTTAAGATCTTAAGAACTCTTTTTTAACAGAGGGCTTTTGTTATTTGTGTGTATCCTGACACAGCAGTTAGAATCTTGCATTTAACACCTGGAAGCTTTTTGCAGATGACTAATTGCTGCAGCGGCCCAGGGTTTGAATCCTATGGCCTTTATTTGGCTATTCTGAGTAAGTCACTTAACCATACATTACACTTGAGTCACCCTAATATACTCTTTAGGCTTACTAGATTGACATATTTATTTATTTTTTAAGGTCTGAAAATGCATTTGTAGCTTTTAGTTTTAAATTAAATTGGAGCTGAAGTTCTAAAAGTGCTTACTTTTGCTACTGTGATGTAATCCAGGATACCAGCATGATGGCTGACTTGTTAAAATCCTGTTTTTTAGATCCAGTGTATGGGTTCAGTACTGATCTCTGATAATGCTCTGTAAGGAGCCTACATGTTCATGTTATGTGCATGACGATTTTCTTGTAGTACTCGGGTTTCCACCAAGCAACATGCTATTTAATTGGTTATTCTAAACTGCCATATATACTGCATTTATCCTTGACCTTGTGGCCCAGGATGTGGCTGAAAAAGGACCATGATGACACGTTCACCTAGTTACTTAATGATATGAAGAAATCAAAGCTCACTAAATACAATTTTAAACATACATAGATTGATAATAATTAGCAATAGGACAAGCTAAGCAAAGATTTTAAATGCGGATCCATTTAATTCTTCTATTTTGTCCTTCTAGTTTCATGTGTGAGCACTTCTCACACATTTTGCTAAAGAAAGTTTGAGAGGTGTAGATGTACATGTAACTCACTACATAGACTCATTTTCCAATAGGGTGTAGCAGAATTAAATATTCCCTAGTTCATAAGATTGTCAAAAGCCGTAGCACTATGTGCCAATACTCAGAGATCTAAATTACATGCATATTGCATTAAACCAAAGTCTCAAGTTTCTTAACTAATTGTTAAATATATATTTGAAAAGTAATTACAGTAAATTCTCAGTTAACTGTCACCCATGGGGATTAATAGATGCCGGATAACTGTAGTTTCTGGTTGCTTGAGAGTTACTATTAGAAATAGGCCTGACCAAATACTGTACCCTATACTATTGTTTTGTATAACACCAATTCAGAGAACAAGCTGTATAAAAATGAACAATACCACCATAAAGCTCGAGGGAAGCTGGTTTATTAATGTTTTCAATGCACATACGTTTTCGTCCAAAAGACTTCATCAGACGATACAATGTGTACTCCCTTGATTACCTTTTATACCACCTCCTGAAACTGTCAACCTATCACATCTTTGTTCAAATTAAAAACTTGATTTGAAAAAAAACTTGATTAAAAAATTTTTGAAAGTTAATACTTTCAACTTTAATTCCTTATAAACAATTTGAACTTTATATACAACAATAAATAACTTCCAATGGATACTTTTGGTATTACATAATTATAATTGATAATTTTAAAGTGTTTAAAAATAAATGTTAAAAACATTCTTCTTTAGAAATAAGGCAAGTCCTCCATCTAAAGGCCAAAGTAGGAATATCTTTTATTTTACCTACAATTTGGCAGCTCTAAGCTTTAATACAGGGGCCAAGGAGACAAAGGGCCAGATTCAGGAAGGCTTACACGGAGTTCAAGAGTAGTGTAAGCCTCCGTGTAAGCCTCCTGATTCAGGAATAGCCCAAATCTCCGTGTAAGAGACAGCTAACACGTCTCTTACACGGACTGGGCGTGGAAATGCTCAATACCTCATTTGCAGCTCAAAGATATGCAAATGAGGTATTTGAGTGATCCACGAAGCAGAAACCAGTCCGTGTAACGGACGTGTTAACAGAAATGTACTCAGCTGACAACTGAGTACATTTCTGCAAATAAAACGGAGCTATGTCAGCTCCAAATAAAGTGCATATGTTTAATTAAGCATGAGAATGGCCAAATATGTGGATAATGGCAGGAAAAAGTATTGAAAAAATAAGTTATATAACTTTTTTTTCACGGATTTATGTGTTTAACTGCAGCTTTTACCCAGCAAACGGGTGCGCTACCTAAAACTGAAAACCGAAGCTTATAAACCCACAGTTGTGGGATTTATGAATTACATGAAATGTCAATGGAGGGACTTGCAGACCAAAAACAATATGGCCTCCGTTTTGAAGTGGTTGTCAAGGGAAGCTCCGTGTAAGACAAGTAACTAAGCATTACTAGGCAATCCTATGTAAATGAGGGTTACAATACTGAATCACACTGCCACATAGGTAATGAGCACTTTCTGAGTAGTGTAAGACTTAGAAGGGGAGGAACAGAGTAAGAGGTAGGTGACATCACGGGGGGGAAGGATAGAAAGAAATGTACCAGATTGGAGGGCAATGTAAGGTAACAGATGACAGACAGACATCAGGGAGGGAGGTGTGTCTCAACAGAACACTAGGAAAGTCAAGAAATTGAGGGTATACGCTATCCCTACACTCCAAGTTTCTTGATATACGTGCATCTTGGCGTGTCTTGGCGTGTAAGGCAGGTTCAACATGTGGGAGCGTGTTGCAAACTGTTTACAACGGTTTCTTGTGGCGATGTGTAAGGCAGTGTCTTGGCGTTTTAGCATGAATCAGCCTAGATAACACCGTGTAAGGATGTGTAGCGCGTGTAACACCGTGTAGGGATGTGTCTTGGCGTTTAAGTGACTGTGGCGTGTTTAAGCTGGTGTGCACATTACTCCCCTTCAGGAAACAGAGAGGAAACAGGAAACAACCAAAATACAGAAACTGCCAGGGAATACTGCTGGAGTTAGTTGGTGGAAACAATTGGAAGCAGGCAATTATGCAGACAGACTAGAAGCCCAACCCAGCACTTAAAACACTGCAAAGAGCAGTGCAGGCTGTTTCTCACAACAGATACTGCAAGAAAGTAAGCTATCAGAATTGAAAACTGAAAAAAGCTGAACTCAGAGCAGAAATGCTAGGGGCTGCCATAGCTGTTATAATCAGACATAGGCGAATTGCTGAGGGTGGTGATAATGCAGATGCTGACAGACAACCCAGAGTGAGGAGAAGGAGAAGAGTATACAGGCCCAGGGTCACCTACCATGGGTTACGTGAGCTGGAGATAGTAGAGCGCTATAGAGTGGACAGAGAGCTCCTGCAGCAGATTGTTGAGCTGTGCAGGCCACACCTCACACACAGAACCAACAGAGGGAACCCATCCCAGTGGAAACCAAGGTATGTGTTGGCCTAAGAATACTAGCAACAGGTACCTTCCAGAGACCAACTGGCGATATGATGGGGATATCACAGGCATCAGCCTCCAGGGTACTGCACCAGTTCCTGGATGCCATGTCACCACATGTCAGTGATCATATATATGTCCCTAATGACCGTGAGATTGTGGCCAGCAATATGCGTCTCTTCCAGCAAATAGCGGGATACCCTGAGGTGCTGGGTGCAATAGACTGCACGCACATACGCATCAAAGCACCAGCCGGTGAGCGGGTAGAGTCTACATTAACCGCAAGGGATACCCCTCCATCAACTGCCAGGTCGTGTGTGATGCCCAGGGCATAATAATGAATGTGTGTGCTGGCTGCCCTGGGAGCTACCACGATTCCCACATCTGGCATCTGACGCAGCTGTACCAATCATTTGCCAATGGGGACTTCCCACACGGACACCTAGTGGGGGATGCAGGTTATGCACTTGAGCCGTGGCTGATGATGACACCCATCAGAAATGCACACACACCTGAACAGGAACGCCATAATGAGGCACACGCACAAATACGTAATATCATAGAGCGTGTGTTTGGGCTGCTCAAGTCACGGTTCCGGTGTCTGGACACATCTGGTGGAGCTTTGCAGTACACACCAACTACATGTACCCAAATGATCATGATATGTGCTATGCTACATAATATGATCCTGCAGAAACAGCTGCAGCAGGACCAGCACAGGGCTGGGCCAAACATCCCCCCACCATTGCCAAGGCCACCACAGGCAGGGGGTGACTCGGAGGAGGAACAACCTGACCTTGTCCCAGTAGGCAGAAGGAGGCGTGCCCAGTATGCCCTGGCCTTGGCAAAGAGGCAACGCATAGCACATACGCTTGGTCAGTAGGAACACTGGGACTGAAACCCGCTCTGACTCACTCATAGGTTCATAGGTTCATAGGTTCATACTAGGCTACCTGCCCGAGGGCATTTACAAGCCTAGCCCA
>NC_056741.1:82346463-82362473 GCF_019279795.1 Protopterus annectens
AAAAATCTGAAGGTATGAAAAGCTGAAGTAGTCAGTTTAGTATTGACCGCAGGTATGTGTTGACATGTCAAATGTCACAGCTGTATATATAGTACATAAAGGGCTGTCACCATTGCAAATGAAAGTGGGAGCTGCTTTGTAGAAATGTCAGATGTTGCAGGTCAAAACATACCTACAGCCATGCATACTCCACAAATAGACATATTAGCACACAGCAAAGCATAGCCAGGAGTCATGGAGCCTTGGCTGGCATGTAGAGTAGAGGAAGAGTAGAGCAAGGCAAGATGTCTGCTGAGTTATTCAGCAATATCCTGTAGTGGCGTAAGACAGCCCCTAAAACGAACATTGCATGGACAATGTTAGGATATGCAAATTACCCCATTTGTAGGTGAAAGCTATACAAATTATGTAAATCTGTGATACATGAAACAGTAAGCTGTCCGTGCAAGAGTAGAGTTATGTGCAGAAATGTACTGGATGTTAACCGAGTTACGTTCTGTAAGTAGCTAAACAGAGCAATGTCAGCTGCAAATAAAGGATGAATTCAGTTGAAGGAGCATGCCAGTGGCCAAATATAAGGCCAGTGGCATATTTTTCCACTGGAAATTAATAAAACTCTATTTGTCCTCCCCGATCTCTGGTGTGTAGCGTAGCGGCAAACGCTGTCTTTTAAAACAAGGAAAATATTTAAAATACACATAGAAATTGTAATTTTAGTTAGCAGTTAGTTCACCATGCAGGTGAATGGCAAGCTGAAGACAAGATGGCTACTGAGTACTGGTTGCTATGTGTGGAAGCGCTCTGTCAGAGATGTAACCAAGCATTAGTAGGCAATCCGATGCAATTGAGGCTGAGGATAGTGAATCACAATATGTCATGCCATATGGGTCAAGCCACTACAGTGGAAGAGTAGGTTAAGGGACAATCAGAGTAGAAGATAGGTGACATCATGAGTGTGTATGTATAAAACACTGTAATCCTATCGGAGCAATGTGTCACATGTTTGCTGTCAGTTACTCATCAGTGGAAGAGGCGTGTTATGATTTATCCTAGGTGCAGTCAGGAAACTGATGGTGTACGCCATGGATATCACTGAAGTTTCTTGCAAACCTGCTGACAGTGTGTTCACGCTGCGTGCCTGTAAGTCTGAGTAAGCATGTGTACGAGTGTCAGCCCATGTGTCGCTTGAAGAACGAGTAAGCTAGTGTAAGAATGTTGAAGCCGTGTAATGTCTTGTAAACCAGTGTACACATTTGTAAGCATGTATAAATCTGTACTACACACATCACACATGTACTGCACACTTTGAAACACATGCTGCCAATACTACACACGTCAGTCAAATGGCACATGGATGGATAATAAATCTTCAGAATCAACAGTGCTGTAAACTATACTACATTGATGGTTATAGCTGCAATGCATCATGTCTGCTTACATACACCTAGAAGGATTTCACAATTTGCGTTAACAACATTTTAACATTAATACAGTGCTATAAAGCCACCCTGTGCATCAGCACCATGTTAGTCTGTTCCTGCATCAATGTTACACATTACAGGTGGTGGCACAGGTGTAATCATATACACAGGGTATGGTGTTTTTTTTCCAGAGCCTGTCATTGAGCCATCCAATCAACATGTAAGTATGTGTGTGTGCGAGGGACAACAGTGTTTGCATGGCCCAATGTTGATGCAATGTGTGTGTATGTGTTAGCCCTAGCTGTTTGTTTTATGTGTGTGTGTCTGCATGTACACAGTTTCAGCATGTGTCAGCCATATACAGGAGGTTGTGGGACAGTCACAGACCGTACCTGCCAGGCTGTACAGATCGCCATTACTGGCCATGGACACCCCTCCATGCATTCAACAATATTCCAGTCCTGCACCTGTCAATGTATACACATACATTCTTGGGATCTGTATCACAACCTGTGGATAAACGGAGTCAGTAATGTTAACCTGATTTGCATAATATTGTCAGTTAATACATAGTTATATGAGCCATACTCATCCTCCAAAATAATAACCACTGCTGACTGTTGCTGAGATGTGCACGACTGTTTAAAGGTGCTGTACTATCATTGTTGTCAATGTCCCTTGTAATACCCAGCAACAAAATAACTGGTCACTACACAACTATAACCCAGGATCACTACAGCACACAGTATGTGCACTATCACAGAGCCATAGGAGATTTACATACATCAAAGGTGTTCACGTACAGATAATGCAGCACATTCAATAGTGCTAATATCCACATACATATCAATATCTATCTACATTACATATATATAAATAGATCACACACACACACACACACTTGGCAGGTTGGGATCAGAACACAGACCTAACTACCTTATCACACTACAGCATTATGCATGTACAGAATGCGCTACTGTGATTACTAGATCACAGCATTCACACAGGCATATGTCTAGCTTGCTGGCATCAGCATCAAAGGCAAAGACACTGTATGGATTCTACGGAGAGTGAATAGTGTAAAAGCAATGTACTGTTGTCATGCAGCAGGAAACTCTCACACACGCATACACACACACACGTGGCAGGATTGGGATTAGAACACAGACCTAACTACCTTATCACACTACAGCATTACGCATTTACAGAATGTGCTACCGAGATTACTGAACACAGCGCTCCCAGAGGCATACTTCTAGGTGGGTGACATCATCCGAAAGGCAAAGACGCCGATAGGGAATGTATATGGTGTGAGGCATCTAAAGCATTACCGTGTCCCCAGGCAACTGGAGACACACACACACACACACACAGGCACACACTTGGCAGGGCTGGAAGTGAACATACACCTAACGACCTTATCACACCACAGCAATACGCATTTACAGAATGCGCTACCAAGTTTACTCAACACAGCACTCCCAGAGGCATACTTCTAGGTGGGTGACATCATCCGAAAGGCAAAGATGCCAAAGGGAATGTATGCTGTGTGAGGCATCTAAAAGCATTACCGTGTCCTCAGGCAGCTGGAAAAACACACACACACACACACACACACACACACACACACACACACACACACACTTGGCAGGGCTGGGAGTCGAACATACACCTAACTACCTTATCACACTACAGCAATATGCATTTATAGAATGCGCTACCAATATTACTGAACACAGCACTCCCAGAGGCATACTTCTAGGTGGGTGACATCATCCGCAAAGGCAAAGACGCTGATAGGGAATCTATGTGGTGTGAGGCATCAAAGCATTACCGTGTCCCCAGGCAGCTGGAACACACACACACACACACAGGCACACACTTGGCAGGGCTGGAAGTCGAACATACACCTAACTACCTTATCACACTACAGCATTACGCATTTATAGAATGCGCTACCAAGATTACTGAACACAGCACTCCCAGAGGCACACTTCTAGGTGGGTGACATCATCCGCAAAGGCTAAGATGTCAATAGGGAATGTACACGGTGTGAGGCATCTAAAAGCATTACCGTGTCCCCAGGCAGCTGGAAACACACACACACACACACACACACACACACACACACACACACACACACACACACACACACACACACACACACTTGGCAGGGCTGGGAGTCGAACATACACCTAACTACCTTATCACACTACAGCAATATGCAGTTATAGAATGCGCTACCAAGATTACTGAACACAGCACTCCCAGAGGCATACTTCTAGGTGGGTGATGTCATCCGCAAAGGCAAAGATGCCGATAGAATCTATGTGGTGTGAGGCATGAAACACACACACACACACACACACACACACACACACACACACACACACACACACACACACACACACACACACACACCCTTGGCAGGGCTGGGAGTCGAACATACACCTAACTACCATATCACACTACAGCATTACATTTACAGAATGCGCTACTGAGATTAATAAACACAGCACTCCCAGAGGCATACTTCTAGGTGGGTGACATCTTCCGAAAGGCAAGGACGCCGATAGGAAATGTATAGAGAGTGAGCAGTCTGAAAGCATATTACTGCCCCAAGGTAGATGTAGACAAACACACGGCAGTGGTGTGATCAGGGCAACTAAATATCTACAGCACTACAACAACGCTACATAGATATGGGACGCGCCACAGACAGTACACCCTGCAAGACAGTCAGCCATTGTGTTCAATGTAGGCATCCATCGTGACGTTGAAAATGAACATCTGTTGCCTGGATGTCCACCATCGCTATACAGGATGTCAATGGCCATGCCCATACACAGAGGCACATCACCGACACAAGGTGTCACTGGCTATGCCCACACAGTATCACACGTCCGTTTGGAATGTACTGTGTGTCCATCTACACAGCAGCATACTGGGCATGCTCACACACTTAGCAGTTGCAAAGGGCCGTCTTGCATGCACGCAAATTCTAAACACGGAAGGGCGCAGTTTGGAATGTACTGTGTGTCCAACTCACAACGCTGGGCATGTTCACACACTTAGCAGTTGCAAAGGGCCATCCTGCATGCACACGGATTCTAAACACGTAAGGGCGCAGTTTGGAATGTACTGTGTGTCCATCTACAAACGGCACTGGGCATGCTCACACACTTAGCAGTTGCAAAGGGCCGTCTTGCATGCACACGAATTCTAAACACGTAAGGGTACAGTTTGGAATGTACTGCGTGTCGATCTACACAATGGTGTACTGGGCATGCTTTAGCAGTTGCAAAGGGCCGTCTTGCATGCACATGGATTCTAAACACGTAAGGGCGCAGTTTGGAATGTACTGTGTGTCCAACTACACAACGGCGTACTGGGCATGCTCACACACTTAGCAGTTGCAAAGGGCCGCTTGCATGCACATGGATTCTAAACACGTAAGGCAGTTTGGAATGTACTGTGTGTCCATCTACACAACGGCACAGGCATGCTCACACACTTAGGAGTTGCAAAGGGCCGTCTTGCATGCACACGGATTCTAAACATGTAAGGGCACAGTTTGGAATGTACTGTGTGTCCAACTACACAGCGTACTGGGCATGCTCATACACTTAGCAGTTGCAAAGGGCCATCTTGCATACACGGATACTAAACACGGAAGGGCACAGTATGGTATTACTGTCCCCAGCATGAAGGCCACTCACATGTATTGACCAATACACACTCAGGAGCCATCACAGATGTCTCAGGTGCAGATCACAGAGGTACACACGCAGTCTACAATGTAGCCCTCAGACATCACCATGTCGTTGGACCAGCAATACATCAACACAACACCGTGACTCATGACCAGTGGACTGTACATAGGTGTACAGCAACTGTGCAGACTACACATGTACCGACAGGGTTCCATCATGTGTTATGCATTGCAATGATACCACTGTACATAACCAGGTCGGCTCTACACATAACAGGGCCCTGGGTCACACAGCTGTGACAGATGACTGTCGCTGTACACCAATGAACACACATGTTTGGATATGTCATACATGTAATTGCAGTGGATATGTGCATGGACCACACACACAACACATATGTACATAGCATAGCTTTTGCTGTCCTCTGTGCAGACAAGTGGCTACAGCAATCATATGCACGCAAATGGAAGGTGGGTCCATGGCTGTTGAATGCCAACAGTACATGAGGTAGCAATGTTGACTGAGGACACATTTCTTCTGTACAAGATACCCAAGACACCCATCATATCATACAACAGACCATGTGTTATGTATGTCAACAGAGAAGTCCACCGAATGCAATGCATACAAAGATGACTACATGACAGGCATGTAGGACCAACACACATGTACAAACTGTAGTGTGCATGCAGCTGCATGCATGTGCAGTAGCTGATGTATGTAACTCATGTGTGCCTAACTACAACATACAGTTGCAATGTAGCCCAATCATTGACACCTGTATATGGTGACATACTGACAGCGTAGGATGTACATCAGGTATTGATGGATGTGTGTGTAAAGTGGTGATCCACCTGTGTAGATGGATGTTGCGGCACGCTCACAGGTGTGTCACATGCCATCATACCATTACATGTGCAAACAGTATGCTATGTTACTGTTACCTGATGGTGAAGACATAAACCTACACAGCAGTCAGTTGCTACCAATGTACGCCACTGACACCTGTAACACTTACATCCTCCGGTGCATATAGCAGCACAATTGCGGACATAGCATTGGTACACATAATGCCAATACTGCTGCATGTCTGTCAGACATATCATCATATAGCAGGTGTATCATTCACAGTACTGCCATGTGTGTTTGCATGTGTGACCATATATGCCACATATGGTGGGAATACATCCCAATTGTGACACACCTGTACACATCTGTACATACTGCAGTGTGGAAAGCATGACATAGGCAGTGTGGTGTGTGTATCACACATCAGCTACCGTATGTGTATGACAGTTGTGGTCTCCACAGTGTGTGTGTGTGTGTGTGTGTGTGTGTGTGTGTGTGTGTGTGTGTGTGTGTGTGTGTGTGTGTGTATGTCTGTCTGTGCATGGAGTGAGGTGTATGCTACCATACAGAACACACAGGATCCCAACCCCTCATGGTGATGCAGTACTACCCTGCTGATGCCATCGGTCTCAGCTGTACAGGCTACCTGTACATGTCCCTTCTCTGTGTCGTGTTGTGGGTGCACAGTACTGTGAGGGTGATGACCACATAGGCAAGTGTCCTCACCTCAACACTATGGGGTGTGCGTATAGTGTTGTCGACCCTGAGTGTGGCATGTTCCTGTACTGTGACAGGGTATTACTGCTACACAGTGAGGCCTCATACTATCAAGTGGCCACTAACGTTATCATTGTCCAGACCGCTGTGTACAACTCCTGCACCATGTCAACATACCTGTGATGTGACCTGGTATGGATGTCACGCTCTAGCCACTGTAGCCTATTAAACTGCACACAGGCTGCTGGATCAGTATATGTGAACATCTGTGGTATGTTAGACTTTCCAGCTGTCCGGTTGAGGCTCATAGCATGCTGAGATTGCCATACGTGCCTGTGAGTACTCCACAGTTACACATGGGAGACTGAAAACACTGCTACCTGTAGGCACATGCAAGTAGACCATAAGGAGGAACCAGGGCATCATTACCAACATGCTGTTACTGTTGTTACGAGACACATACTGTGAACATATAACAATGCATGCTACACCTGTACTACATGGTTGTGCACATATAACAATGCATGCTATACCTGTACTACATGGTATGTCTGGTGTCAACAGTACACAACTAATGTAATATACACGCTCTCACCATTCTTACACAACTAACGTAATATACACTTCCCTCACTAGTTGTACACAACTAATGTAATATACACATCTCACTATTCTGTTCACCCTGTGCATCAGATCATTTGAGCATGTCCCTGCACCAATGGTGTGGACGACAGGGATGTGGCACAGGCTTCATGATATGCACAGGTTGATATTGTGTGCCCGGGCATAAGCTGCACCAATGGGTGACATCATGTGTGTGGGTAAGGACCGGTAATATGATTAGACATGTCTGTTCAGTATGGATGTGGGTGTTGTGGTGCCCTACAGATGTGTTTGCTGTGTGCATGTGTGCACACAGTTCTGCCTTTGTGAGGCCTACACAGGGTATTATTGACAGCTCCAGATTGTACAGACCAGGTTGTACAGCTCACTGTGTCCAGCCAGCCCGTGATCTGTGCCTGCCAGGGTTGCACGGGTCACTACCAGGTGGAGGTACAGATTGGCTACTGTCCGCACACATGTCCACTGGAACCGTGTCCTCACTGGGAATGTCCAGGGCCATGTCCACGTGGCCTGCAGTGTCCTGGTGGACAGCGCAGCACCAGCTGCACAGCTACAGCTACCGGCACTATGGGAGCGGGAAAGTGAGGTGGCACGCACACGTGGACCTACACTAGGTGGTGTAGCTGGCCTAAGTCCACGTGACCTATGCCTCACTCCTACCAGATGTTCCAGCACAGACAGCTCAGGCTCGCGATTGCCATGCCACGGTTAAGGATTCCACCATGTTACCCAATCGCCTGTCCAGAACATCAGCAATCTGCTGTTGAGCATTTGCCAATGCCTGGATGTTGTCATTTAGGTAGGATAGCAGCCCTCTGCAGCCTCTGCCCTTCTTGTTCTGCCGTTCAGCATGTGCCTGTGCCGCCATTACAGTCTGGAACATGCGTCTGGTGATACCAGCTGCTGTGCTCTGTCCTGCAGGTGCATATCTGCCAGAGGTCCTCCTACGAGCAGCACCAGCCACATGCCTGTGTGGCACATCTGCAGACATTACACTGACACCATGGTGTGGAGACACACCTTCTGTAGCCACCACACGTTCCTGTTCCACGCTAACAGATGATGACTGTCCTTCCTCTATGGCCACTGGTGACACGGTATGTGTTGGCAGCAGAACTGTGTGCGGGGAAGAGGGGGACATAGCTGGGATGGCAACCATTGGCACAGATTCAGCCCCTGACAACCCTGCCTGCACCTCATGCATATGTTCATCACTGCTAGTATCTGTGGGGACACTAACATCAGATGGACCGCAGGAGGGTAATGCACCTACATCACCTGTGAATGCAAAGAAAGACTCTAAATTACAATAGACTCACACACACACACACACACACAGACACACACACACACACACACACACACACACACACACACACACACACACACACACACACAGACACACAGACACACAGACACACACACACAGACACAGCCACAGACACACACACAGACACAGACACAGACACACACACACAGACACACACACACACACACACACACACACACACACACACACACACACACACACACACACACACACAGATTCTAAACACGAAGGTGCAGTTTGTACTGTGTGTCCAACTACATAACGGTGTACTGGGCATGCTCACACACTTAGCAGTTGCAAAGGGCCGTCTTGCATGCACACGGATTCTAAACAAGTAAGGGCACAGTTTGGAATGTACTGTGTGTCCATCTACACAATGACATACTGGGCATGCTACACACTTAGCAGTTGCAAAGGGCCGTCTTGCACATGGATTCTAAACACGTAGGCAGTTTTGAATGTACTGTGTGTCCAACTACACAACGGCATACTGGGCATGCTCACACACATAGCAGTTGCAAAGGGCTGTCCTGCATGCACACATTCTAAACACGAAGGTGCAGTTTGGAATGTACTGTGTGTCCAACTACAACGTGTACTGGGCATGCTCACACACTTAGCAGTTGCAAAGGGCCATCTTGCATACATCGGATACTAAACACGGAAGGGCACAGTATGGTATTACTGTCCCCACGTACATGAAGGCCACTCACATGTATTGACCAGTACACACTCAGGAGCCATCACAGATGTCTCAGGTGCAGATCACAGAGGTACACACCACAGTCTACAATGTAGCCCTCAGACATCACCATGTCGTTGGACCACCAATACATCAACACAACACCATGTGACTCATGACCAGTGGACTGTACATAGGTGTACAGCAACTGTGCAGACTACACATGTACCGACAGGGTTCCATCATGTGTTATGCATTGCAATGATACCACTGTACATAACCAGGTTGGCTCTACACATAACAGGGGCCCTGGGTCATACACAGCTGTGACAGATGACTGTCGCTGTACAACACACATGTTCGGATATGTCATACATGTAATTGCAGTGGATATGTGCATGGACCACACACACAACACATATGTACATAGCATAGCTTTTGCTGTCCTCTGTGCAGACAAGTGGCTACAGCAATCATATGCACAAATGGAAGGTGGGTCCATGGCTGTTGAATGCCAACAGTACATGAGGTAGCAATGTTGACTGAGGACACATTCCTTCTGTACTAGTTACCCATGACACCCATCATATCATATAACAGTCCATGTGTTATGTATGTTAACACACATGTCCACCGATTGCAATGCATACAAACATGGCTACATGACAGGCATGTAGGACCAACACACATGTACAAACTGTAGTGTGCATGCAGCTGCCATGTATGTGCAGTAGCTGATGTAAGTAACTCATGTGTGCCTAACTACAACATGCAGTTGCAATGCAGCCCCATCATTGACACCTGTATATGGTGACATACTGACAGTACGGTAGGATGTACATCAGGTATTGATGGATGTGTGTACGTAAAGTGGTGATCCACCTGTGTAGATGGATGTTGCGCGGCTCACAGGTGTGTCACACGCCATCATACCATTACATGTGCAAACAGTACGCTATGTTACTGTTACCTGATGGTGAAGACATAAAACCTACACAGCGGTCAGGTGTTACCAACTGTACGTAACTCGACACCTGTAACACTTACATCCTCCCGTGTGCATATAGCAGCACAATTGCCGGACATAGCATTGGTACACATAATGCGGCCAGTACTGCTTCATGTCTGTCAGACATATCATCATATAGCAGGTGTATCATTCACAGTACTGCCATGTGTGTTTGCATGTGTGACCATATATGCCACATATGGTGGGGAATACATCCCAATTGTGACACACTCCTGTACACTGTTGTAGACATCTGTACATACTGCAGTGTGGAAAGCATGATGTAGGCAGGTGTGGTGTGTATCACACATCAGCTACCTATGTGTATGACAGTTGTGGTCTCCACAGTGTGATGTGTGTGTGTGTGTGTGTGTGTGTGTGTGTGTGTGTGTGTGTGTGTGGGTGTGTATGTATGTATGGCTGTCTGGTGCATGGAGTGAGGGTGTATGCTACCATACAGAACACACAGAATCCCAACCCCTCATGGTGATGCAGTCTACTACCCTGTTGATGCCATCGGTCTCAGCTGTACTGGCTACCTGTACATGTCCCTTCTCTGTGTCATGTCTTGTGGGTGCACAGTACTGTGAGAGTGATGACCACATAGGCAAGTGTCCTCACCTCAACACTATGGGGTGTGTGTTATAGTGTTGTCGACCCCATGAGTGTGGGCATGTTCCTGTACTGTGACAGGGTATTACTGCTACACAGTGAGGCCTCATACTATCAAGTGGCCACTAACGTTATCATTGTCCAGACTGCTGTGTACAACTCCTGCACCATGTCAACATACCTGTGATGTGACCTGGTATGGATGTCACGTCTCTAGCCACTGTAGCCTATTAAACTGCACACAGGCTGCTGGATCAGTATATGTGTGAACATCTGTGGTATGTTAGACTTTCCAGCTGTCCGGTTGAGGCTCATATAGCATGCTGAGATTGCCATACGTGCCTGTGAGTACTCCACAGCTACACATGGGAGACTGCAAACACTGCTACCTGTAGGCACATGCAAGTAGACCATAAGGAGGGAACCAGGGCATCATTACCAACATGCTGTTACTGTTGTTACCGAGACACATACTGTGAACATATAACAATGCATGCTACACCTGTACTACATGGTTGTGCACATATAACAATGCATGCTACACCTGTACTACATGGTATGTCTGGTGCGTGTCAACAGTACACAACTAATGTAATATACACGCCTCTCACCATTCTTACACAACTAACGTAATATACACTTCCCTCACTAGTTGTACACAACTAATGTAATATACACATCTCACAATTCTGTTCACCCTGTGCAACAGACCATTTGAGCATGTCCCTGCACCAATGGTGTGGATGACAGGGATGTGGCACAGGCTTCATCATATGCACAGGGTGATAATGTGTGCCAGGGGCATAGGCTGCACCAATGGGTGACATCATGTGTGTGGGTAAGGGCCGGTAATATGATTGGACATGTCTGTTCAGTATGGATGTGGGTGTTGTGGTGCCCTACAGATGTGTTTGCTGTGTGCATGTATGTGTGCACACAGTTCTGCCTTTTGTGAAGCCTTCACAGGGGTATTATTGACAGCTCCAGATTGTACAGACCAGGTTGTACAGCTCACTGTGTCCGGCCACGGCCACGTGACCTGTGCCTGCCAGGGGTTGCACAGGGCACTACCAGTTGGAGGTACAGATTGGCTACTGTCCGACGACACATGTCCACTGGAACCGTGTCCCCACTGGGAATGTCCAGGGCCACATCCATGTGGCCTGCAGTGTCCTGGTGTGGACAGCGCAGCACCAGCTGCACTGCTACTGCTACCGGCACTATGGGCGGGCATGTGAGATGGCGCTCGTCACCTGCACTAGGTGGTGTAACTGGCCTAAGTCCACGTGGCCTTACTCCTACCAGATGTTCCAGCACAGACAGCTCAGGCTCGCGGATTGCCATGCCACGGTTAAGGATTCCGACCATGTCACCCAATCGCCTGTCCAGAACATCAGCAATCTGCTGTTGAGCATTTGCCAATGCCTGGATGTTGTCATTTAGGGTATGGATAGCAGCCCTCTGCAGCCTCTGCCCTTCTCTGTTCTGCCGTTCAGCACATGCCTGTGCCCATTACAGTCTGGAACATGCATCTGTTGATACCAGCTGCTGCACTCTGTCCTGCAGGTGCATGTCTGCCAGAGGTCCTCCTATGAGCAGCACCAGCCACATGCCTGTGTGGCACATCTGCAGACATTACACTGACACCATGGTGTGGAGACACACCTTCTGTAGCCACCACGTTCCTGTTCCACGCTAACAGGCATGACTGTCCTTCCTCTATGGCCACTGGTGATGGTATGTGTTGGCAGCAGAACTGTGTGTGGGAAGAGGGGACATAGCTGGGATGGCAACCATTGGCACAGATTCAGCCCCTGACAACCCTGCCTGCACCTCATGCATATGTTCATCACTGCTAGTATCTGTGGGGACACTAACATTAGATGGACCGCAGGAGGGTAATGCACCTACATCACCTGTGAATGTAAAGAAAGACTCTTTCTTACAATGCACACACACACACACACACACACACACACACACACACACACACACACACACACACACACACACACGCACACACCATGCATGTGATTTGACAGATGGCATGCAGCATGCCTGTGATACAGCAGATGGCATGCAGCTCAGACATTAATAGTGTTAGTAAGCATACCCCCTGGGTGCACAATACAGCAAGCAGGTGTCATATCAGTAGCCATGCAGTTCACACAATCATGGTAGTATGCATGCATCCCCATGATACACCATGTGGACCAGAACAGGATAACAGTACACATGACTGACGTGACCTTGACATCTGCTGACCTGTGCATTAACATGTATACATGTCTGATACAATGGTGTCCTGACATGTACAGCATCATAATGGCCATCACATTGCGGTGTTGTCTGTATGCCCTACAGATAGAATGCATGTTTAGCAAATGTGCATGTGCATGTAAGGGTAGTGTGAGCCATCTCCATTGCTCTACAGTATGAAGTACAGACACTGTGCCATTGCATGACATCATGAGGCATCTATATTGCTATACAGTACATAATATGTACACATTGCATAGCCATAACTGCATGCATACCCATGACATAACTGTGGATTGTGACCCACGATGCTGAGGTATATACACACCAAACCATGCTGTGTCTTGTGACAGGTCACTGGAGGACCTACAGATGACACCCCTGCACAACAACTACAGAGTCTTAGCTGCCTGGCAACCATGTCCACACATAGCGGACTTGTCAATTCACCATGTCCAACATGACATTGCTGTACCACACACACGAGGTGCACAGCTAATGGTGATGTCCTACAGCAGCAAGGGAAATGTACAGTATCTGTGGCCTAATGTGGTGTCAATGTCTGTGGAAGCTGTAGAGGTGACTGCATGTATGACACAGGCGTGATGTTCAACACATCTTATATGGTAGACGTCAGTGACACCTCCACTGGCTGTGCACAGGCTTTTAGGATGTCCAGTGTAGCACATCAACTGCATAATCGGTCAACTAAGGCTATAATTGGACCATGTGTGGACAATGTGAAACAGGGTGTATACACATCACATCTACTGTGTGGCTACGTATCTCTGGCCATCCCCCATGGCCATGTGTGCACATGTGTTGGACAAATGTGTGTGATGGCTGTCTATCACACATGTCTGTGTTGTCCCATATGACATACACCCATAGATGTCAGATATGTCACCATCCACAGGGCTATGCAGACAACAGGTTGTATGTGTGGTATGTTATGGGATAGTGTGACATTATTGAGCCAATACACTACGTGTCTGGGACATGTCAGATGGCACATCACAATGTGTGCCCCCATTGCAGGGGCATATAACACAATTTTGACTCCTGTGGGCTGCCCATATCACAGCTCACTGTGTGGTACTGTTTGTGTACCACCGTGTTTTTCAATGTATAGTACATATGCCTCCATTGTAGAACACCTCCACTGTTGTATGCACAGCTGACCAAAATGTAGCAATGACAAATACTCTGGTTTCATGTCAGTGTATCATTTCGTTTGTATATATTGCACATGGGTGGCCTGTGTGAATGATGGGTGACCTGTATATTTGAATGGAACAAACATCAAGTGTACAAGTCTTAACTGGCCACATGGCAAATAGATCTATGCTTTTACATGCCTGATACTGATCACAGTCTCACCTGCAATGGACTCATGTCTGTGCGCAGGTACCTGTATAGGGTGACAGCATTTGAACATTATCCATGACAGCCACAGGGTGCACTGTGCATGTTAACACTTTTGCCTGTACAATAGCATATAGTATGAAATGTGTGCATACGGGGTAGCATACTGTAGTATGCAGCATGTGTCGACATACCATGCATATGTTGTTACATTACATAATGTACCATGACACATGCACGTAAATGTGATATAGTAGCCACATGTGCAGTACTGACTTACCAGGAAACTCCAGGCTCATTGGTTGGGAGACACCCACCTCCACGATGGCAGCTAGTGTTTGTGGATGCTGTTCTGAAGGTGTCCCCAGACTGGCCAGTAACTCCTCAGTGTGTGTGAGTGGGGGCTGGGTTGGTGGCCCACCACCTGTTCCACCTTGTTCCCTGGTGATTGCAGTGGCACGCTGTTTTGCATGTCATATCAGGTCCATGCAGTGTCTGCGCACCTGCTGGTAGGTGCAGTTATGGCCACCCACATCGTTCACCCTCCTGCGAAGATCCTGCCACAGGTCATCCCGCTGCTGGGCATGCTGTGGCACATGGCTGAACAACACCTCATAGTTCTCATGGAGGTACGGGATGAGGACATCATCCTCCTGGCAGCTGTAGGCTGGAAGGCATGCTGGCATTATCTGTAAGACATAATGATGGTGACAGGTCACAGTTTCAGAGATGTACAGAGATACTGCTGCACATACATTTCTATGACATCTAGTACATCTGCACAGTTATCTTTGCAAATCATCATGACACTGACGACTAACATGTTTGTGTAACACCGTTATGCATTGGATATCATCACCATATATGTGTGTCACCTCATTACAGTGTTCATACTCCATGTGAATGTTGTCTTGATGTGGGCATGTCTGTTTGCCTGCACTGGTGTTTTACCTATCTGCACATGCCTGGATGTGTCCAGTAATGCTGTTGACCTTGATGCTATGTATATGTCACAGAGCAACACAGACTCAGCCTTAATGGACTTGAGCAGTGACAATGCACATATGCATGGAAACCTGTACATGCATGTGTTTTGCCATATACATCTACACAGCACTGTACAGCTGTTCAACATCCTGCCCAGATGCCTGTGTTGCACATGTGATAGACATGGGACAATGGCTAGTCGGATCATTAAGGATGGTTATCAACCATAGCATGTATGGGCAAGGTTTCCTAGCTGTAACCGACAGCCATTATGCCACCCGAGGTGCATCAGTGCCACATTACTGATCCAGACAGTTGATACACATCTACCCTGGGCCATCACACCATGTATGACTGGGATGACATGTGCAGCTTTGATGGACAGGGTTGCATGGTATGGCATATGTCACATGTATGGCACAGGGATCTGATTTGGGACAGT